>NC_090767.1:5357038-5389538 GCF_036898095.1 Palaemon carinicauda
GTAGTTTCGCAATAAAAGATCAAAGTAAAGGATTATGATACTAAGCTTTTTATTGCAAAGATTTGATCTTTTGTAAAACGCTTGAACTTTGTAATGGCCTCATATGTTGATGCTGTTTCCTATTGCAGATCAGATGAACTGGTAGAACAGAAGACTGACTGACTGACTGGCTGACTGATGCAGACAGATACAGTTCCTCGTCATCTGTTGGACCTAGGAGAAGCTGACATGTTCGGTCAGCGTCCGTCAGACCCATGAAATAAAATTCTTATCAGAAAGTGAAGAAACACAGAACTGAAGCTGACATTGGAGAAGAGAATAATAAGATGAGGTAAGATTTTCAGGCTAAGAATTTTGAGTTACTGTACTTTATGCATTGTATGAAATGGGTATGATAAGGAGTTACTTCTTTTAATCAATGGAATGAAAATGTAAGATTTGTAGTTACTGCTCCTAATTAAAGGAATAGAAAGGGTAATATTTAAGTTACTATTTCTAATAAATTGAATGAAAAGAGTAACGTTAATATTAATTTTCATTATTCATGTTGAATATAAATTTTTAAATAATTTATACAATTAGACTTATTATCGAATATTTTCATGTGTTCACACAATGAAATATAAAAGTTGACTTTATAAAAGGTAACGATTTCTTCTATATCAACATGAAACAAACAAAGGTAGATTAAGTCAGGTGTGTCTCTCTTATTATCATGCAGACAGAGAGACCGAAGGAATAGGAGGGAGGAACACAGGAGTAATTATCAGTAACTGTACCTTGAGGTTTTCTTTTTCTCTGTCTAAGTTGATTAGTTTTCCCAAATAGAAGTGAAAATGTTTTTCTGGTGTTTCAGGCAATCTACTATTATTTTTAAATAATAATAATTGTAAAAGGTACCTACTTAAAATGGTTTTAAGGCATTGCATTTATTTCAATTCATCATTGACCATTAAGAGACATTTGATAATTCTGTTTTTCAAAATAACTCTTTTTTGTAGGTTTATTGTATGTTTGCAGGGAAATGATTAAGTGACGAGCTTCTCTTCGGGAGTTCCTCCCTCTTCTCTAATGGTGCTTGCATCAGCACTATAGAGAAATGTCATTCGGACATCTCCCTGCACTCAGCCAGTCTTTCCTTGCAAAGACCTGAGCTGGAATGTCAGAGGCCAGGACCGGCGAGGGAAGCTCCAAACCACGGCTGGTGGAACGAGGTGCTTGACATACTCTTTCTAAAGTGGCTCTCCTCACCTCAGATTTTTATGTTGGAGGTTGGGCACACCGAGTCCAGTCAACACCTGAGCGAAAGTAAAGAGTCTCCTATAAGGAATTGTAGCCAATTTCTGAATTGAGGAATCAGATCTGACCTCAGGGAGCAGCCCCAAGACAGGTCTTCAAAGCTTATCTCGGATTAATGGTGGTAATTACCAGACTCAGTTATTCCTTATCTGTGACCTTCTCTAAAGCAATCTTCTTCTTCTTTTTTGTATAGACACTCCTGTCTACAACTCCTTTATTTTACTAATTTTATAACAGGCTATTTGCTCCATGCAAAATGATATTTATCAGAAGTATATCCTTTTTTGTGAACTTACATGTAAAGTGTTTTTGTACAACTTCTATCCTGCATTTAATGTTATATGATAATGAATAGATATGCTCTGCTACTACATATTCTTATTATTTTAGTTGATCCATTTCGTTTTGCAATAAAAGATCAGAGTGAAGATATATCACAACAAGATTTCTATTGTAGACATTTTATCTTTTGTATAGCACTTAAACTTTGTTTTGCCCTCGTATGTTGATGCTATTTCCTTTTTACAGATCAGATGAACTGGTAGAACTGAACATTGATTGACTGACTGACTGACTGACTGACTGGTGCAAGGGGATATTGTCCACTGTCATCTGTTGGACTGAAGAGAAGCTGAAATGTTAGAACAGCGTCAGTCAGACCCATTTAGTCAACTTCTGATGAGAGGATAAAGAACACAGAACTGAGACAAAAAGATGAGGTAAGATTTTAAGTTAAAAACTTTGAAGTTACTACTCTAAATGAATTAAAGGAAAAAAATAAAATGTAAGTTTATTGTTCCTAATGAATAAGACGCGAAGAATAAAGTTACTCTCCTGTCGATAACTTTTGCAAAAGTTTTCTATATTGTCATTTTTATTGATACTATCATTGTTAACATTACTATTATTTATGATAAAAATATATTTATTTGATAATTTACTATATCCTAACTATATTAGAACCTTTTTATATTCCAGTACTGTCTTATATTTAATTTGATATTAATCTTTCCTCTTTCTTTTCGTTGGAAGTAAAACTTCATTTTATTAGCAGAAACAAACAAAGGTGAAAGAGATTGGATATCTCACTTCGGCAGCACAGACAGACAGAGACACAGACAGACAGATATGTCCTAAATTACTTTTTTTTATTTCTGAATCACAAAACTAAGTAAAGATTAACTTAGGGTTTTCAATCATTCAACTTTTGTCTTTAGAAACTAATTGTAAAAATCCCCTCTTCTAAATAGTTTCATCAGAAGGATTTTACTCACCTAATTTGTCTTCACTCATTAAGCAAGATGCTTTAAACCTATTTTTTTTTTCCACCAAAGATTAATTCTTTGTTTATTACATGTTTTCAGGAGAATTATTTGTTGAGCTTCTTTT
This sequence comes from Palaemon carinicauda, assembly GCF_036898095.1. NCBI lineage: Eukaryota > Metazoa > Arthropoda > Malacostraca > Decapoda > Palaemonidae > Palaemon > Palaemon carinicauda. The sequence goes on from NC_090767.1 coordinate 5,359,727, forward strand.
GGGAAATTCCACCATTTCTTCAAATGGCACCTAAATCAGCTCTCTGGTGAGAGGTCATGCTTATACGACAGCTTTTCATGGTTTTTATTTTGTTGTCTGGGCAGTCTGCATCCAGCCAGTACTTGGGCAGGAGTGGAGAGTTTTTAAGGCCTTTTTTGAGACCTTTTTCCTATAGGCTGCAAAAACTACAAGAGCCTCTGCATGGCTGGAAGGGTTCGGCAATGTACCTAAACAACAGACATTATCTGCATTCTGGAAATAGAGTCTGACCTCAGGGAAAAGCAGGTCATCTCTGAAAGTGTTAATTCCTTCACTTCTCGTCTCGGATCGATGTCGTGAGTACCAGACACAGCCATTCCTTAACTTTGTCCTTCTCTAGAGTCATCTTCCTCTTCTTTGCACAGAGCCTCCTGTCTTCAACTCCTATATTTTTCTTAAGATTTATTGCTGGACGATTTGGTTGATGCACAATTAATATTTCTCCTTTTCTCTTCTTGCGACAAATTCATGAATTATAAGACTTGGAATGGAGGAGCCATTTGATTCCGGATTGTCATTTTAAATGTAAATTTATTATGATTATTGAAATTAATATGAAATATTTCCTTTTGAACATTATTCTATCATAAATGTAATGTGAAAACTGAAAGATATGATCCATTTTGATGATCCGTTCTTTCAATTGCTATTTTATATACTTCATGAAAAGTTTTTAATATCAGCTTCATTTAATTGCAGATTCACATAATCAAAGAAGTGTAGTCTAGTCTCCTTGAGAAGCAAGACGAGGGCATCTTCTTCCCAGCAAATCATCTGGAATCCACTTGGGTGATTAGAGCCCCTTGATTGATCAGAACTGAAAAGAACTCACCCGATCTCTTGTTTGATCACAATCTTCAGGTGAGTATCAACAGAGCTTTGCTTTTGATCAGCAGACAAGTGAAGCGACCTTACTAATGGATTAAGGGTAGAGGTAATAGATTTAATGGTTACCAAACAAGCAAAAGAAATTTATATAGCTACATAATTACATAAGATTATAATGAATACAAAATACAGTTTATTCCACTCACTGGACATACACAATCTCCATAATAAAGTGAGTTAATTTATAAAGATATAAAGCTGATCTATCTAAAAATTTGCTTCTGTACAGAAATGACTATTCTCAATATTAACTGAAAGCAGTATCTTTAGTAAGAAACTATTTTGCTGTGACTGACATTACAACTGTAATTAATCTTGTATCTAACATGCATATATTTGAGTTTCTCTTCCAAAAGTTGAATATAAAATTAATTAAGCCCTGAAGCCTATTCCTCATGATGATAGTGGCTCAAAGTACATGGTGGGCAGTGTACTTGAATATTTGACTCTTTTCAGAATTTTATCACTTATTTCCATGAATAAATAACATGCATTTTGGTACAGAACCAGCACATCAGTGTACATTTCACCCCTTTCTCCAGTCCACCTGTACGTGCACAATCTCAACAACAGGTCTTCTCCTATCAGGTATCATTCCACGTACTCTTTTCAGGAGTTTCACTTCCACTACTCATATTATTTTCTGTTCGTCTCTACATCCAGTCCATTCTTTAGAGCTGTGCACTCCTGTTGTCATAGTCAACCTATTTAATAAACATTTCTTAGAACCCCTATAAATACATTCCTAAATTCCATGTGCTTTGTAATAACTTTTGATTCCTTCTCAAAGAAAAAATCTACCTTCTCAACCTAAAGTCCTATGTTTCTTTCCACAGGAATCTGATCCTAATTGAGAGAAGTCCACAATAGTCCAATGCCAGATTCTGATAACAAGCAGCAGCTGAGATAAGGTTTACAATGCCCCAGGAAGGTCCTGTAGTATGAGGCTCTCCACCTGCTGACTCCTGTCCTCAGACTTCCAACTCTGTCTATGCCCCATGACCCTTATTTCCCACCTGCTCAATGGGGTATTTGGGTGAGCATGGAAGCTAGTGCCAATTCTAACTTAGAAATCTAAAAATTCGTTAGAGAATGAAAAATATACCATATTTCTTCATTGTTACCAGAAGACAAGAAATTTTGTATCCATAATTTATCTTTTTTTCAGAATATCTTCGTGCTGTATAATCTTTTTTTTTATAATATTTTATCAATGGCTTACCAGGAATTATTTTTGTTGTTGATACCTTCAGTATTTATAGCCCTTATGTAATGTATTTTTTCATCACAAACTATAGTTATTCCCTTCCACAAAATGGCACATTTTCTAAATATATAACAGTGCCCATATACTGTATACCCATTTACGACATATTTTTAATGTACTAATTATTACACTGTATACCCATTTACGATTTAATTTGAATGTACTATTTATTACACAGTATACACATTCACGACATGATTTGAATGTACTACTTTTATACTGCATACCCATTTTGGGCATAATTTAATTGAACTATTTTTTATATTGTATATCCCTTTACAACATTGTATGAATATACTATTTTTGTACTCTACACCTATTCCCAACATAACTGGAACGTACCTTTTTTTTTAATAAACTATATATTTTTGTTGCCTTCTGGAATATTTTTTATAACATATAATGTAATGTACAGTATATACCATTTCTTGAATTCTGATTTTCACTTAATGCTTGCTCATGGAATGCTATAGTTTTAATATATATGTTGTGCTGATTGGGAATATCATTTTGTTGACATATATTCCTATATGATAATGATAGATAACCTAGATTCTAATTTCTTGTGTTAATATGGACAATTTATGCACTGCACCTGGTTATATAATTCACTATTCATTTTTACTGATATTTAGACATTATACTGATAATATGCTGTTGTTGATCCAATAGATTTACCTCTAATACTAACTGTTTTTTATATAAACCTTTTATTACTATCATAAGGACATTAGTTAAAGTGGTATATATAGATGGTAAGGAGGGGGGGGGAGGAGATTCTTCACGTGCAGGTGTCTTCCTTGTTTCCTTGTTGCTTCTAATTAACAGATATGAGTTGATGTCACAGAGAAATGTGACGTTACTGCAACGGACGATGTCACAATGTGATGGTCACGTGATGATGACCTTTTAGATGTGTTGGCTGAGTGAGGAGATGTCCCACTTCTTTGTTAGTCTCGGTGGAGGATGGTACTCTCTCTCTCTCTCTCTCTCTCTCTCTCTCTCTCTCTCTCTCTCTCTCTCTCTCTCTCTCTCTCTCTCTCTCTCTAAAAGTAATTTCACATTGATTTTAATAAATTACAGGACACTAGAAATATAAGACAACCTCAGTAAGAAGATCTGATTTTCTTCTCACAGAAATACATTCCTGATGTGGACTAATAAATTTCCAGATTAAATCTCTAAATTTATGAATCAGTTATTTTCTCTGTCTCCATACTTTGACCTTTAACCTTTGATCTTACTGTATGTGCTTCTGGTCTGTTTTTCATTGTTTGGTGTATATATCTATGCATGTGAATAACAACAATCTGTTTTGTTCCATTGAGAAGTTTCTCTTACGACAAACAATGTCCCCTCAATGTAGAGTGACCAAGTATCGGTCCCTATAACCCAAGGTCTATCTATAAACTAAATGAATTTGAGGCTTCTTGAAATAACAACAATAACAACAACAATCATCTCAAATTTCTAAGAAGCAAATCCCCTTCGTATTATTCTGAGCGAAAGGTGGAGCATTTTTTTTTCACTTTGCTTTGAAAGATATATGAATGTTTTTGGGATTTAATTAAGTGATGCTTACTGAAATCGGTTGGAGGTGACCTTCAAATGATTTCCAGTAAACAATCAGTAAAATATTAAGAAAATACTATTGGAAGACTTTGTTTTGCGGAGGACTATTTTTCACCGATAAGTCCTGCTCAGTGACACAAGTTTCTGTAGCAAGCATTACCAAAACAACAGATATTCAATTTTTTCTCCTCAATAACTGTGAGTATCTGATATTTAGATTCCAATATTGTGGTAATATAGTTAATAAGTATTCTCAAATGCTATACATGATTAGTAAAACCACTGTAAGAGCTGACATAAACAAATGTCAGAGGGTGAATAGCAGAACTAGAGTCATATCATTATAGCAGTGTGTCCTACGCAAATTGAGAACACCTAATATGGACATATGTAGTCACAGCTAAAGTGTGCTGTGTTCATTTGCAATGCATTACTTTGTTAAAAAATGAATATTTACAGAAATTTGGAAAAGGCCATTTTAATAGAGGATTGTTTAAATATATAAGTTGATATTAATAATTATTCGATCAGTTTTGAAGAATAGCAAAACATGGTTGGGTTATTAATAGTGAATAAGATATTTCATCTTAAAATTGTAAAAAAAAATTGTAAGCCAATTCTAAATTTACTTGTGTGTTATTACCAAAATAGTGATAAATACAAGTCTGCTTGATTCTCAATTGTATTTATACTAATGCAATTTACTTATAAATGTTATACAGCTGTAAAAATCCATTGTTCCTATATTCATTTTTTACATTTATGCAATTCTTCATATACACAATAAGATTCAAGGGATTGAACAAAACCCTGTGTTATGACAGTTAAATATTAAATATTCCGCAGTTTTAAGAACTTTTTTCTTATTATATTAGGCCGTGGCTGTCATAAAAGACTGATTGAAGAATTTCAATGCATAATCGATGCACAATTTAAGAAAAATCCTGCTACATTTTGCTGTATAAAAGCTCTATGCAACAACATCAGAGCATAAGTTTGCATCCGCTTCTGTTCATAGATCTTACTGTACAGGAAGGTGGAACCAAGATCTATTTATTGTACTGCATAACAGAGAGAGGTTTTCAAAAGTCAAGCTGATATTAATGGGTCTCATCTGGTCATGAGAGATAAAGGAGCCATATTGCTGGATTTAAGTCCTTCAAGGTGTATTTCCATAGCAACCTCGATGATGTACTGCCTGATCTGTACAGTGTGATCATTGTAAAGTTTTTTAGCTATTACTGAATTTTAAAATAGTTACCTTTAAGCACACTGGCTTTCTCTTCTACTATGTAAAGCAGTGTATCTGTGGATGCTGCACCAACACTTTCCTTCCGTAATCAGACTGTGACAATATACAGGTCTGCCACTTGAAAGATTCCTGATGTTGAATAATAGTTTCTTTAGCATAAAGGAAAAAATACAAAAAATAAAGGAATTACAAAATTCATGTTTGTTAAACAGATTGGTTTTAAACCCGTTGGTGTCCAACTCAAGACTAATCCTCGTTCACAAATAAGGGGAACTCATTTGATCTGTTTATTTTGTATCAGGCAGTACAATGAAGTAAAAACTCCTACCAATTTACGTATCAAATAAGGAAATACTATTTTAAGGTGCTGCAAATTTCTCTAATTATTATATACCTGATAACATGTTTAAAGTTACAGGGAGTAGGAAGGGAGGTAAAATGGTTCATAGAAGAGCTACAAACCTACTTGACGGGTGATTCATTAGTGATAACTCGCCCCTGCTAGCCATTCATGGACACCAGACAACCAATACATCTCGTATGCATACTGCTGGCATTTATGCAATTCCAACATATATCAAAATACATATAACCTATGTAACTCATATAAAAGAATGCATAATAATAATTACATGTGTCTGTATTTATTGTTTTAACTGATTACTATGAGGGAGGTACGAATTACCTTGAGAAACAAGGACTATATCTACTAAAATACTTACTTATTAGGGCAAGGAAGAGGAATGCTAGTCTATGACTAGGTATTCCCTCATAAGAATTCCATTTAATAGTAGAGAGAGGGCACAATGTACCCACAAAAAACTACACAGCTTAGCCCACATATGGTATACTCATAAATCCTCAAATCAGAAATTAAGTGGCACATTTGTCACTTGAAACATATGACTAGAAATCCCCTCATAAAAATTCCAATGTATCGTAGAGAGAGTGCATAATGTGCCCCCCCCAAAAAAAAAATCTACACAGCATAGTCCACATATGGTATACTCGTATATCCTCAAATCAGAAATTAAGTGACACATTCGTCACTTGAAACATTTTGTGTTCTCTGTTATATATATTTTTGGTCCTAACAACTGTCTAACGAAATTCTTTTTTGCAGCTCGCCCTACTCCCTGTAAGGTTTGGAGAGGCAACTGGAATTTGAGTCGAGCCGAGGCACAAGTAAAATAATTGGAAGGGTGCGGCATTATCCTGCACCTGTTTATGTGGCTAGTCAGCTTGATAAAAATAAAAACTGGTATTGTAAATATTTCTGCCCTGCTACATGAGTCACTTCCCAAACTTGTAATTGACGTCAGTGTTTTCTGAAAGTGACCAGTGACATACCTTGATTTTAGAAAAACATTTTAAAGGGTGTCATAAACATTAATGGTTCGTGGGAGCTATTGCAGTGACATATCTGGTCGTAGGCCCAAGAAGTGAATTCAGATGTTAGGAGGAGAGTGACTGGGCTCGATTTTGGTCTGAGCGGTTCAAGAGTTGTCAGGGCCCCTTCCGAGAATGAGATATTTGGGCCCTTCTGTTGTTGACAGAGGGTTTCGGTGACAAGGGAATTTTGTCGCGGTGCAGGTTTGCAATTGGAGATTCCCTGGACATTGCTGTTGTGGGCTCACAGAGACCTGCACTGCATCATATGCGGCCATACTGTTCAGAATTTAGGAATGTTTAAATGACTTTGCAGCCTGATGGTGGACGGGAGATTGATGAGGACAGTATTGATTTAGGGAAAATTATTGAGGTACAGTAATTTTCACAGTTATATGTTCTTTATAGATGGTTCATTAGATAATAAGTGTTCAAGTTTATTATTGGTCATTACAGATGTCATAAAACCATAGTGTAGCGGGGTTCTCCTTTAAGCTTAGTTCTGTAGTAATGTTTCTTTTGTTTTGAAGGCTGACTATGTTGAGAATCCTAATATTTCTAAGTCTTTCAAATCCTCAGGTTCTGCAGTCATGGTTTTGTTAGGATTTTAAAGTTCCTTTTGTAACTGTGTAGTGATATATCCTTCCTGCAACTTAGTATTTTTCTCTTGATTGTACAATATGCAATAAGACTATTTTGAAGTGGTAATCTCTTATGTTTATGTTTTTTTTTTTTTTGAGGCTGGAGTATAAAGGGCTGCTAATTTTGCCTTTAATTGATTATTTCAATTGACAAAACAATTTCAATGTATTCCTAACAGTTTTTTTTTTCATTTACAAATAAATATTTTTTGTTTATATGAAGACTGAAAATTATTCCAGTTCCTTACACCATGATGTCCCTTTCTCAGCCACTGTTTTTTAATCTTTCTAATAAGTCATTTATCATAATTTTTTCATCCACCCTGTGTCTTGTTTTTAGTATAAAAAGATTCTTTCCCTTTCACCTAATGTTCTGATGTTTTTTCCCAAGTTCAAAACCATCTTACCTAAACAATATAGAGCTATATCTATTAATGCTGCTAACTTCTCAGAAATGAATCAACGATCATCTTGCGCGTTTATTCAGCAAGCCCAAGGCAAAGGAAAATAAGAAGGAAGTAAGATTCTAGCTGGGTCCCTTTACCCAGTATAAATCAAGGGATGGTGCCCAGTGTTCCGTTCTCTTGACCTGTTACTTAGGTTTTGGGGTGTTCCACTGTTGTATATTTATTGTGTAGTGAACATTGGGTTGTGGTCGGCATTCGGACACTAGGCAGTTCGGGTGCTACCTCTGGCCACAATCCACAAACCACTACATAATTTTTGGTGCCCAGACCCGTTAACACCAATCTTTAGTAGGTATGGCTTCATCATCATCAAATAAGCGCCAAAATGCTAAGAAGAGACTGAGCTGGGATGTGGTGAGTCTGGTCTAGATTGCCAGTTACCTGCCAACTCAGGTAAAGTCCCTGACACTTGAAGTGGCGGCACTAAAGACCGTTGAGCCGTCACCAACGTGCCATATTGCCATTGGGGTCACAACCACATTGACTACCAGTGCTCCTTTTACATCCCCAGCTTGGCTAAACATCAATGGCCTGGCAATTCCGGTGACTGGAGCAGAGCCAGTGATTGGAGGTCTCCAGCCCCCTCCAGGGCTCGCACCGTTACTCCCCCCTGTACCAGGCTTCTGGGAGTCTTCTGCTCTAAGTAGACCGCTTGTATCCTCGCCTGTTCCGGCAACTATTCCCGTTAGTCCACCAGAGGCTGCAGCTATTAGACTAGGGGAGCAGTTCCTGGACAATACGGCTGAAGCCAGTGGGCCAGAAAAGGCTCCAGCAGCTACCACTGAGGCAGTTCTTGCCAAGACAGGGGCCATCCCAAAGCAAAGGCGCCAGGCCAGGGACACCACCAGACCAGCCATACCCGAAATGACTATGTCCCAGGAGTTCACCAGTGAAGGTTCTGGTAGCGAGACTTCTGGTGACTCTTCCAGCTCCTGTCTCAGTGTCAGCTCAGAAGTCACTGTCTCCACCAACCACGTCTAGTCCCTCCAGACAGAACGCAGTCTGTCTGATCTGCTTAAGGTCCTCTACTCCAGGAGGTACCCCAAGCCTGGAATCTTCCAGCAGGAAACTGGCAAGAGTTTTGTCAAATTCCTGAGGGATTTCAAGGCCTACTGTGCGAGTAAGTATACCGCAGGAAGCTCAGGCTGGTGGACTGTTGATCTCGGGAAATTTCCAAAGGGAGAAATCGAGTAGGCGTTCTCGGCCATGGAGGGTCCCAAGATCTCATACCACGACATGAAGGAACGCCTCCTCAACTGGTGCCAAGAAGCCTGAGAGAGGCGTGATGCGGGTAGGAAGGACCGGTTCAGCAGTGCCACCTGTGGCGAAGGCGAACTGCTGAAGATATACGCCGTCCGGTTGGCCTCCCTGTACAGGTCGGCCTATCCTTGCTGTAGTTTGGACCGGACGGAGCTTAGCCGGAAGCTTCTAAGAACTGTTCCAAGCAGAGCTGTGAGTTGGCTGGAATAGTCTCTGGCCACCATGAATGTCTCTGCTGGCCGTCAGGCCACTTGGCAGGATGTTTAAAACCTGGTGAGTGTTCTCGACGTGGCATCCTGTCAACCAAGCTAGAAGGCAAAGAATTTGGCCATAAGTCATGTGGGACAGTCATGGCATGGTTTTTATGCGGACAAGGGTTGCATTGGCTGCCCCGAGCCGTTCACCTGGACCAGACAGACCGTATTTACGCAATCCTCCTCGACCTGTCCCCAAACCGGCACCTTTGGAATTGCACTTGCCACCATCGCGCACCCCTGATAGATCTCCTCAATTCCAGAGGAGGTACTGTGCATAGTACCGAAAATCAGGGTACCATATGGAGGAGTGTTGCAGATGCCTCAACCTGTGCTTACGTTGTGGCTTGGAAAACCATCAACCTGCTGCACACACACACCAATATTGCCCTGAGCTTGGTAGGGGATCACATTTTGGCTGGTGTAGCTGGCTTAGCAAGAGGTACTCAAAGAATATAGTCTGGTATCAGTAGCTCAGCTTAAAGAGTGCAACTGCATTGATGTTAATTTTCTTTTTCTTACTATACAGGGGTTCCACGGTGGGCTTCTGGCATTCCGAAAACCAGGCTTACTAAACACAAAATAACCCATTAACCTAACCCATAAGAGGTTTGTGGGATCTTTAAAATCATAAGAACTTCGGAGACAATGCGGAAAACTATGGGCACAGGTTTCTAGGCCCCATGATTCTATTTGATGAGTGAGAAGAGGGATGCAGAGGAAAGAAGAAGGAATTTTGGAAGGTCTGGGTGCTGGTAGGGTAGGGGTGACTAGATCAAGACTGGTGGTAGGATGGAAGTGAGGCTTTTGACGTGTATGAATATATTTGTTCATTATCAATATTTCAAAAAAAAAAAATCTAATATTGTATTTGAGAAATGTGACATACATGTGGCCACATTTATAGTGTAAATTTTTTGGTCAAATACTGGAATCCACGTCTCTCAGTTAAGAAGCAATGAACCCTTTTTGAATCTCTTAAGAATGGTCAAAGCTTAGAATCAGCCGTTCCTTTTTGTGAAGGTGCTAATTAAGGAACGTATACAGAGTTTGTTCATAAATGGATGGTGCAGGAAGAAAGGGTTTTATCTCCTCCTTGGCCGATGAGCATTGGGTAATAGTTTTCTGTAATCTACAATCACGGATGCATTTTCAATAGGGGGATACACATGGATGGGAGCGACTTTAGTTAACACGCCAACAGGGGAATGAATACAAGTGGTGGAAAATTCAGGTGGACCATCTGCACTAGGACATACGATGCATCCATCTCCACAGTTTTATGAGAAAGTGTATGTGAACACACACCAGGGGGATAGCATATAAACTTCCGATATCTGATTAAATATTTTGTTAGAGGAGAGATATGCTATTTCCCTATTTTGAGAATTTGACCCCTTGATACCTGGGAAGCTTACTGATTTTCTGCGCAAAGTTCATTTCTCCACATCCCTCTACAAGAAGCTTTATTTGTAGGGGCCTACCAGCATTAACATATGTATCAGAAACTAGGAGCTTTACTAAAAACCTAGCACAAGAGCTATTTACAGATACAGATACAGAAAAAGAGCAGCATGGATATGAGAGCAAACAAAAAGAAATGAAGAGGACATATAATGAAAATGACAGACAATACATGGATATCAAGAATAACAGAATAGGTCCCTAGATATTGCAAAAGAAGAAGCAGGGGAAGGAAGAGAAGACAATGAATTGACGAGCTAAGAAAATGTATGCCTGCATAAGCTAGACTAACTGCCATTTATTCCAGTTTATCAAATTGTGAAAGATGATAAGATTTTAAGTAAGCAAGGAAGCATATTTGCCTTTTTTTTATTATCAATGAACTGGTGCTGTGCGTATCAAAACTTCAAATATCACCCCAGTATCAGAAGCATTGATATAGATTTTAAAGTATATGAGAAAATTGAGAATGTGTGTAAAAGTACCATAGACATTTCAAATGACAAAATTGTTTTCAACCTTCGATGCGGGTTAGAGGTCTCAGGTGTTGTTTATTGACAGTTTACCCCTTTATATTAATCCCATTCCCTATATCAGAATGTGTCTTGGGAGTTCCTTTCTAGAGATTATCCCATGCTAATGGACATCCTCATTTTCAAATCATGGGTACCGGAATCCCCGGTTATTTTAGAACTCCTAGAGGCTCTACCATTTGTTTATATATATATATATATATATATATATATATATATATATATATATATATATATATATATATATATATATATATATATATATATATATATATATACAGCCCATAAATAAATAGAATGATTAGGAGCAGAACTCAATTTGTATTCCCCAAACATTAGTTATAAGTGTATCCATGTAAAAGGATAGTGAAATACAGATTGAAGTAGTATATTTAAATCTCAGAAAAGCAATTAGGAATACAATATAACATGCATATTCACTTAAGTATGATTATGAAACCATTGAGTATGTGATATTTTATAAATATTTTCATTCAAAATTACGGAGAATTTATTAATATTCCAAGGTACTGGAAGCGTATGTCCCAAAAAATGTAGACAATTGCTGTATAGGGCGAGCCAACAAATCATGTTGACACGAGTATATTTACAGATGGTTTCAAACTATTGGAACCTAGATAAAGTACATTTTTAAGGGAAACACAAACAAGAACGTCACCTAATCTAAGGTTCCCTCACCTAACCTAACCTAAGACCACTATCATTAACTATAGGATGATATAGGCCCCAAGGAGACTCCCCTTTAAAATACTGTATTCGTAGCTTACCCTGTCCAAACTAACTACATTCACCCCAGCTTTGCTTTTTGTCTCAAACGTGACTCAATCTCTGAATCCATAGCTTTTCTTTATTCATTAGATTCTTCATCATATGTTTGAATTATATAACTCATATGATAACAATAATCATTAGTTATATTTGCATGGTCTGACAAACAATCAACATAATCATTAAGATACTTAAGCCTACTACGTTCTCTACTTGGGTATCTTAGTTCATTTACTTTTTCCTATTGTTCAGAAACATTTGGTTCAATAGCATCAATTTTTACATTATATTTTCTTACCTAATAATCATCATGAACATTTTATTTGCAAAAAATCCCTTAATAAATCATACAGATCAGGATCATTTAATTTTGCTTTGAGAAGGAAAATATACCAGATGAAGAGGACCTACTTTATATTATCCAACAAATACTCTTTCCTCAGTTTCAACATCTAATTTCTTTTCATCGTTCACAGAAGCAAAATATTGAGAACCAAACACATACAAATTGCTTAGATTTAGCCAACTTTCCGTGAAAGCTCAAAAAGGGGTCTTTCTCTGATCTAGGATTGTAACTCATATTTTTTATATACTCTGATGACATAACGACATTGGTACACAAATATTTCGGTAAACTCGAGTGTAAAAGTAGACATCTGGCCATTTGAAATAATGTTCTAAACAGCCTTTCTCCTGATCCGTTTTGATGAGGAGACGGGTGGAAAAGTTTCAAGCTTTGTTTTGTTTTCTACCTTGAACTATTTGAACTCTCTATTCTTGAACTTGCCACCATTATTACTTCTCAACCTTTTACCACAATCATAGGGTCCTTCGTCTGCTAAAAGGTTTTCTTCTGGCCTTAATAGAATCGTTTTTATTTTTAAAAAATACATAATAACTAATCGTAAATATCTGTCATTGAAATTCAAAGCTCACCTGTGACCTTCTCAAGCTTAAGGCTGCGTTTACACCAACCAAGTCGAGTCAGGTCAAGTCAAGGCAAGTCATCACGCGTTATGATTCGCCACCCCAGTTTAACATTAATTTGTATGGATATTTGAAGAAACCGTTTACACCGGAAGAGTCGAGTTAAGTCAAGTCACGGCGCTTCGCGTCGCGTCAAGTCGAGTCGCATATAGGGCTGGACCCAATTTCTACATCAGTCACAGCGAGTCTTCGTCGTGTGATCATCATGGAAGTGGAGTTCTTAATAAACTTGGTTCGAGAGCGCCCTCCTATATATGATCCCAGTGACTGCAGCCACCAGGATCGTGTTGTCATAGCTGCCCTGTGGAAAGAGGTTGCTGCTGCACTGAAGTGTACAGGTAAGACAACAGTTTTATTCACTATGAACTATAAACTAGGCTATGAACTGTACATTCGCTACATTTACAATGAATTAAACATTAGGCTTATTCACCATGAAATATGCATTACTAGATCATTCGGTCTTGCCACTCAAGAGCTCCAGCCGGGGAAACAAAATATTCTGTCAAGATATCATGAACTGCCATAGGTTCTGTTGTAGGCCTCGTGCTTCTTGTTACTCTCAGGCTTGAGTTTGCATGGTTGGATTGTGTTGCATCATGAACATCATCACTTGGAGAGTAGTTGAAACTGTTTTCATGCTGAATGAAATTGTGAAGTGCACAGATACTTTTCACCAATGATTCAGACACTTGAACACTAGTCTCAAGTACACCAAATTTCTTAGCTAGTATTCCAAAGGCACTCCCTACTGTTCTTCTAGCCCTGCTGATCTGATAGTTGTATACTCTTTTGGAGTAGTCCAAGTCCTTTCTAGGATATGGTCTCATCAGATTAGGCTTCAGAGGAAAAGCTGCATCTCCCTCAAGAAAGAATGGTATTTTGGTTGCAGTATTTGGTATTTCAAGTGATTGTCGAACACCTAAAACATCCAGAAGTAAATGACTTCCCCATATTTGATTCAGTGAAAACTGAGATGTCACTGTTTCGTCTATATGATCCTACATCAATCAGTGTGAAGCAACAGTTGTCATCAGCAATGGCTAGGAGAACAATAGAATAGTATCCTTTATAATCATAGAAAAGTGATCCTCCTCCAGCCGGATATTTCAAACGACAGTGTTTGCCATCAATACTCCCAATACAGCAAGGAATATTGCATTTGTCGAGGAATGTTTAGGCTATTTCTTCCCAGTGGTGTTCATTAGGCACGGGCAAATGCTGCGGTTGTAGTGTTTCCTATATGGCATTGCTGGTTTCCTTGACAATCTTGTGTACTGTGGCCCTACCAACAAGAAACTGGTAACCAAGGGAAGCAAAAGATTCTCCAGTAACCATATGTCTGGATAAAAATACAATAACAAGTGTTAATTAGAAAATTTTTACAGTAAATAGCCGTTCACTAGTGAAAGTCCTTACCATGAAATAATTGTAATCATGTAGCTTACTACTATACTTTGCAAGAATTATATATATATATATATATATATATATATATATATATATATATATTATATATATAATATATAAGTATTCGTTTTCTAATGTATTTCCCAGTTTCTATGAATATATGTTTAAATGTGATTATTTTCCTCCACAGAAGTAGTTTTATCATATTAACTATATCAATGAGTTTGTATGAATTAGCATAATAATGTTTAAAGTAATAAGCTACCTTTCTTGCAAATTTTATCCATCTAGATCAGATAAAATGACGTAACATCCCATTGTTGTCAAACTTCTTCCTGTGGAGATTATATATATTGTTTGATTATTGTAATGGCACATGCCAGTAATTTAAACTTGCCTTTTGGACGAAACCCCTTTTTTTGTGTATGTTGGGTTACAATTAGAGCACTTGATGTTTATCTTTAAATTGATGTTATGTTACGTAACCCTGGAATTTTGTAGATCTGACAACTGTGCTATGCAATATACTCCTCCCGAGTTTTCTTCCAGGGTTGAAAGGTGAATCTAGGCCTCTTTCAGCAGTTAACTCCAAAAGGCAAGTAATTAGAAGATATTCTCCGGAATCCGACCGCCATCGTGAGCCATCGCATCATTGCAGCAATGTTCTTATAAGAATACTCTGTAACCCCATTTGATATTTGTTTAATTTTTATCAAGTAACGTAAATTTTGTTCATTTGTGTTAATGTTAATGTTCGCTCTTTAACGTAACTCTGATGATTTTTGTTTGTGTACTTTAAATATTAAATATATGTCAAACTTTTTAATTGAGTCTTTGTGAACCCGTGTGGCATCACCCCAAAAGAATTAGTGCAAGAAATATAGTTTTGAATCAAAGGTAAGGTAAACGGCAAATGTCTTTTACGTAAGTGTGTTTCTCAGTTATGTAACTTGGCTTCGTGCGAAGTTGGTGCACGAGGGTTTACAGTTTAAAGAAAGTAAACATATGTGGTTGTGAAATACCCAGTATTTCACCACATTTCTGGTCCTTCGAACAAACCGGATGCCATAAAGATTCACAAAGATTTTTTTTTGGATGTTAAAGATAAATTGCGATAAAGTTCACGTGGTTGATGGTCGGCGTCAAAGTCTTTCTAGGATAGCTGGCACGTGTCCAAAGTTATTTGGTGAGCAGGGTAAGGTATTGAATTACTTGGAGTGTTTTACCAAGTAATCTGTTTTATGGAACATTATTTGTTCTTTAATTACTCTGTGAAGAAATTTTGTTGAATTTCGTTGCCATTTTTGAACTTAGATTTTGTGACCAGATGTATTTAAGATCACGTGGGCAAATTGTCTAGCATTTAGTGCATGTTATATTTGAATCAGGGTTAGATAATTTGCCATATATTTTCTGATATGGTTCAAGTTTGTTATTAATTCATTAACGAGATAATGGAGTCCAAGATTAAGGTAGTTATTGAAGGGGAAATTATTTCCTTACAAGATTTGCTCGATGAGTCAGGTAGCTGCATTGGTGATACCGATACACCAAAATCGACTCTTGTAATGTATGAACGTTGTCTTACTGAGGGACTACGACGTTTTGAAGATTGTTGGTCACAGAATGTGACGATTATTTCACAGGACAGTGAATATGACAAGTTATGTAGAAGTTATAGAGAAATAACTAGATGTGTAAGGAAAGCTATAGCTGCTACTCAGCAAACTATGAGCGAGATTGACGCTAGAGATAGAAATCAACGGCCCGATATGCCTCCTCCTTCAGCTCCCGTTAATCCTCTCCCTCCCCCTAAACTCCCAGAAATTAAGATACCTGAATTTAGCGGTGGGGAAGAACAATGGCTTGCATTTTGGGATATATTCAACAGTTTGGTTCACGATCGTAGGGATATTTCCGATGTAATTATGTTTTCTATACTCAGAGCTAGTTTAAGGAACAACGCCCTCAAAGCCATAGAAGGTTTGCCTGTCACTAATGACAATTATTCAGTAACTATTCAGACCCTTAAGGAGAAGTATGATAATAAGGAAAACTTGAAACGTAGACTCATGTCCAAATTAACACATTTAGTCCCTCCCATTCATTCAATAGAGGATTTGAACACTTTTAAATTGGATTATGAAAAAATTATTTTACAGATGAAAGCATTGAATTTAGATGTAGAAGCCATGAACCCCATTTTCTCTAGTATAATATGCGAGAAATTATTACCTGAAACGCGTAAGGCTATAGCTGATAAACATAATAGTTTGTCTCTTGATTTAAAGCAAATTTCCTCAGGGTTGAAATATGTTTATGAGTTGATGAAATTTTATCACGAAGGTGAGAATTCTAATAAAAGAAAACGGGATTAGGCCAACTATTCTAAAGTAATACCCTCAAATGTGCCTAATTTGCAGAGAGCACAGCCAAGTAACGGTAAACCTAGTAAAAGTAGTTACAATAATTGTGTGTTTTGCTCATTGAACCATGCTTCTCGCGATTGTAAGACTTTCAAAACAGTTGATAGTAGAAGGGATAGAGTTAAATGTTTAAAATTATGTTTTGCTCACCTCAAAGGAGGTCATTTATTCTCTGAGTGTAGGAATAAGCCTAAATGTAATATATGTGATGGTCCTCATTACCCGATGATTTGTAAGAAAACAGAAAAACCTGTAAATCCTGCTTCACCAAAGTTGAGTGTAAATAGTACTAATGTTAGTAAATCAAATGTTAACTTTTGGTGTCCTAATAAGGATCCTAAAGGTGCTGTTAGTCAATCAAATGTTAATGGGTGTCCTAATAAGGATCCCAAAGGTGCTGTTAGTAAAGGTGATTCCCCCGTAGTTATGACTGCTTCTTTGGGAATTGGTCATTCTCAGAATAATAAGATTTCTGTTTCGACTGCTCTTCCTACTGCTAGCGTAATTGTGTCAGGCAATGGACATCGTTCCTTTGAGAGAGCACTCTTTGATTCTGGTGCGCAAAGAACGTTTATTGCAACGGAATTAGCCCATAAGCTTAATCCATAGTCCATAGCAACAGTAGCCTTAAAGGTAAAACCATTTGGCAGTGATGCCATGGAAATTGATTGTGATATAGTAAGAGTTGTGGTGAGACTAGGTAAAATTCGTACTATCATTAATTCCATTTCATTCGATAGATTTAATTCCAGAATTTATTCTCCAGGATTATGTAAGTCAGCTGCGTTCTTGACGAGTAAAGGCATAAAATTAGTAGATAATCATTTAAATTCAGATGAAGTAAATGGTATAGAATCAGTCATTGGGGCTGTTTATTATGGAAAATTCATTCAGAACACTAAAATTTGCTCTGGAATACAGATATTGAATAGTTCTGGTGGTGCACTAATTTTTGGACCCCTTCCTAGTTGGTCTTATGATGACGTAGAATCTAATAAGATTACTACATCAAATGTATGATGTTCCAGAATAGAAGTAGAGGAAATTCCTATTAATTCTTGTTGTGAAGTTAGAAGATTATGGGATTTAGAAAGTGTTGGTACTCGTCAATCTGAAATTAGTCCTGAATAAAGAGAATCAGTTAAGTGTTTTAAGGATAAAGTTAAAAGGGTTGACAATAAATATGAAGTGTCCTTACCATTTAAAGACGAAAGTAGACCGCCTGTTAACTATAGAATAGCCATTGGTCAATTAAATTCCTTGTTAAATAGATTTGAATCTGACCCCTCCTTGTATACTAAATATGATAAGATTATCAAAGATTACGTTCAGTCTGGGTTTATAGAATTAATTCCTGCAGGTTCCCCTATTATCGGGCATTATTTACCCCATCATGCTGTATTGAAGGATTCCAAAACTACTCCCATTCGAATAGTTTATAATGCTTCTTCAAAGACTAAAGGAGAACTTTCCTTAAATGATTGTTTATTAACTGGTCCTTCATTAACTACTAAACTTTTCGATGCCCTGTTGAGTTTCCGTACAAACCCAGTAGCTGTAATTTCAGATATCAGTAAAGCCTTTTTAAGGATAGGCATTTCACCTGATTGTCGTGATTATTGCAGATTTCTATGGATAACTGATCCCTCAGATTTGAAGTCAACTGTAACTTACAGGCTTTGTGTAGTTTGTTTTGGAGCTACGTGCTCACCCTTTCTCTTGCAGCAAACCCTCTTGCATCATTTATCTTTACATGATAATCCTCTTGCATCATCTCTGATGAGGAATTTCTATGTAGATAATTTTAGTAAAACTTACAAGGATGTGTCAGTCTTGAAGGATGAGTATCCAGTAATAAGTGAGATTCTTGAAGACGCTAATATGCCTCTACAAGAATGGGTCTGTAATGATTCAGAGTTCAACAGAACCATAGACGTTAGCAAAGAAAGAGCAAACGTTTTGGGTTTAGAGTGGTATCTAGCACAAGATGAGATGTCACTAAAGGAAGTAAATTGTGAGCATAAAGGACCTTTAACCAAACGAAAGGTTTTGTCAGTAGTAGCTCGGATGTTTGATCCTCTAGGATTATTGTCACCAATACAGGTGAGAGGTAAATATTTTCTGAAATGTTTGTGGAGTAACTACGGGTGGGATGACCCTTTACCAGAATCATTATGTTCAAGGTTTGAAGAAATTTGTTAGTGTTTTAGAAATGTAGAAGGTTTAAGGTTTCCTAGGTTTGTTGTACATCCTGAATGTTCCCACTTACATGTATTTTGTGATGCCTCTAACAAGGCATATGGAGCTGCTGCCTATGTGACTGATTCCAAGAGAAGTGTAAGCAATTTACTGGTCAGTAAGTGTAAAGTGACACCAAACCCTAAACAGACTATTCCGCGTTTGGAATTGACAGCCTTGTCCTTAGGTGCAAAACTTGCTGGAAGATTAATGCAGAATGAGGATTTAAGATTGAGTTCTTGCACTCTCTGGAGTGACTCCATGGTTTTTATTTGTTGGGTGAAGAACAATAATAGTAAAATCCCCTATGTACGAAACAGAGTCACTGAAATTAATGAGTTCAAGTTTCCCCTACGGTATACCCCATCTAAGGATAATCCAGCTGATATTCTATCCAGAGGTAGTAATAGTAAAGATTTATCGCAAAATTCCTTGTGGTGGAATGGTCCAAAATAGCTTTTAACTGGTGATTACCCCCAATCTTTAGCTACAGAAACTGTGCATGTTAATGAAATTCTTTCAGAACCTAAGTTTGTACAACCTCCAGCCCCATTAATTGACATCTCACGTTACAGTAATTTAAGTAAGCTTAAACGTATCATGAGGTCAATTTTGCTCTTTCTTAGTAAGTGCAGTAAAGGTTCTAAGTTTGTTGTTAACGAAATGAAGGCACTTGTCCTCCTTGAACAGAAGCAACATTTTGCTACTACCAGAATGTACCTCTGTGATAAGAATTCACATGGAGTGTCCATGGATATTAAGAATGTGTGTAATCAGTTAAACTTATTTGTTGATGAGGAAGACCTAATAAGATAGTTGAACATTTGCATAGACATAATCACCATTGTGGTGTCAATTCTGTACTGGTATTGTTGAGAGAAACCTTTTGGGTACCTAAAGCACGTCAAGTAATCAAATCGATTCTGTCAAAGTGTATTTTGTGTCAGAAGTTAACTAAGAAACAGTTGTGTTTGCCTCCTCCCCCACCATTACCCATAGAACGAGTGAGATATGATAGACCGTTCCAATCAATAGGAGTTGATTATACTGGTGCTATTAATATTTTTGATCATGAGACTGGTTTTGAGGAGAAGGTCTTTGTGTGTCTATTTACCTGTACTACGAGCAGGGCAGTTCATTTTGAATTGACTCATTCCATGACTGCTTCAGATTTCCTACTGGCTTTTCGACACTTTGTAGCATATCATTCTCTGCCGAGTCTGATTATATCTGACAATGGTCGGAATTTTGTTGGATTTAATTTCTATGGATGCACTCTAAGTGTATGTTTTGATTTAGAATTTTGAGTACAGTTGCATTATTTCTAATAATGTCAAAAATTGACATTTATTCCCCTTGAATAAAAGTATTCTTAGTTTTAAGTGTTCGTTTTCTAATGTATTTCCCAGTTTCTATGAATATATATTTAAAATGTGATTATTTTTCTCCAGAGAAGTAGTTTTATCATATTAACTATAACAATGAGTTTGTATAAATTAGTATAATAATATTTAAAGTAATAAGCTAACTTTCTTGCAAATTTTATCCATCTAGATCAGATAAAATGACGTAACATCCCATTGTTGTCAAACTTCTTCCTGTGGAGATTATATATATTGTTTGATTATTGTAATGGCACATGCCAGTAATTTAAACTTGCCTTCTGGACGAAACCCCTTTTTTTGTGTATGTTGGATTACGATTAGAGCACTTGATGTTTATCTTTAAAATGATGTTATGTTACGTAACCCTGTAATTTTTTAGATCTGACAACTGTGCTATGCAATATACTCCTCCTGAGTTTTCTTCCAGGGTTGAAAGGTGAATCTAGGCCTCTTTGAACAGTTAACTCCAAAAGGCAAGTAATTAGAAGATATTCTCCGGAATCCGACCGCCATCGTGAACCATCGCATCATTGCAGCAATGTTCTTATAAGAATACTCTGTAACCCCATTTGATATTTGTTTAATTTTTATCAAGTAACGCAAATTTTGTTCATTTGTGTTAATGTTAATGTTCGCTCTTTAACGTAACTCTGATGATTTTTGTTTGTGTACTTTAAATATTAAATATATGTCAAACTTTTTAATTGAGTCTTTGTGAACCCGTGTGGCATCACCCCAAAAGAATTAGTGCAAGAAATATAGTTTTGAATCAAAGGTAAGGTAAACGGCAAATGTCTTTTACGTAAGTGTGTTTCTCAGTTATGTAACTTGGCCTCGTGCGAGGTTGGTGCACGAGGGTTTACAGTTTAAAGAAAGTAAACATATGTGGTTGTAAATTCCCCAGTATTTCACCACAAGGATGTTGAACACATACCATTCATAAGTATAAGCATTACATCTTTTCAAGTGCACAGTCCTTGAAGTGATATTATAATTGATTAATTTATTATTATTATTATTATCATTATTATTATTATTATTATTATTATTATTATTATTATTATTATTATAAACTTATTAAATCCATAGAGGATTCATTGGCTAAATACATCAGAGGATAGCCAGTTCCTTGTGATGCGCAGTGCCTATCTAAATAAGGTAGGTGATCCCTGCCGGTCCATACTCATTCCAGTAAGATCATCCGCCAGGCATTAGGGTTAAAAGTCGAAAAGACATCGTGTCTATCGCCTTAAACCCAATCCGTCACCCTGATGCCAATCCCCATGAGAAATTCATCATCATTTCCTCCTCCCACACCTATTGACACAAAGGGCCTTAGTTACATTTCTTGAGCTTTTAAATCAACACTTACCCGTTCATCTCCTACTTCATGCTTAATAGTCCTCAGTCATGTAGGCCTGGGTCTTCCAACTCTTCTAGTGCTTTGTGGAGCCCAGCTGAACGTACGGTGATTATTTCACTAAATGTCTGAGGACAATGAAACTGAAACGCGAAGTAGGAGACGATGAATGGAGAAGTATTGATTCGAAAGGTCAATATAGACACGACTGGCGAAATCTAACCGAGGCCCTTTGCGTCATTAGGCGTAAGAGGAGATAATTGTGATGTTGAGGATTATCATTGATATAATTGAAAAGATCTCAAGTGATTATGGTTCGAATTTTTTAATATCTCATATTAATATGTTATTCCCAAAGCTCTAGAATTGGGAGACCCTTTATGATCTTCCTCTAAGTTGAACGATATTTTCATATTATTTCGCCCAATGAAACTAGGAATTTTCTTTGGAATTGACCGATAGTTTCATATTGCTTTGCCCTTTTGAAAGAGTTGGAGGTTTTAGGTAATATTTCGACGCTAAATTGTAAGATATGAATTCTTTTTTAGTATATATATATATATATATATATATATATATATATATATAGATATATTTATAAATAAATTTCTACCTCATACTTGGGATCGAACGCTAGCCCCTTCTAATGAAAGGCCAGGTCGAAACCAACCATGCCACGAGAGGCCATAAAAGGAAACCGGAACCTGACGCTAACAAAAATCCTCGGACAGCCAGTTAGCGTCAGGTTCCGGTTAGCGTCAGGTTCCGGTTTCCTTTTATGGCCTCTCGTGGCATGGTTGGTTTCGACCTGGCCTTTCATTAGAAGGGGCTAGCGTTCGATCCCAAGTATGAGGTAGAAATTTATTTCTATTTGAACACGATGTTGTGTTGATATATATATATATATATATATATATATATATATATATATATATATATATATATATATATATATATATATTTGCATTTTATAATGTAGAGGAAAATGATACAAATAATATAACGAAAATATCAATAAAGGACAAATGATGAACAAAATAGAAATATTGACGTTTCAAAAACCGAATGATTCAAGTGACAATGATCAAGCAGCGCTGCCAAATTTCCTCCTGACAACATTATTCCCCTTTGTAACACTGATACGGCATTAGAAGTTCCATTTACATTTTGCACATGATACGCTAACCAAAGACTTTGCTTTAGCATTATAGAGAAAATACTAATTATAATTCTCTCTCTCTCTCTCTCTCTCTCTCTCTCTCTCTCTCTCTCTCTCTCTCTCTCTCTCTTAAATCTATGCTGTCCCACCTCTTGGATTCTTACTTCATATTCGATCTCCGGTTTTTCCAGATATGTTCATATTTATTAAGAAATACCAATTAATGGTTAGGAATAATAACATAGTTATAGAAATGAAGATACTCAGAAGATAAATACGTCTACAAACAATACCTGTAGAGAGCGAGAGAGAGAGAGAGAGAGAGAGAGAGAGAGAGAGAGAGAGAGAGAGAGAGAGAGGATTATTCTCTAGATGTTGTCAGTAATAAAGTCTCAGAGATATTGCGGTTTCTGTTGCCTGAATAGGATGGATTGGAAGACAATGATTATTAGGTTCTGTTGACAGAAGAATTTTCGTATAGAATTTTAACTTTTCTCTCTCACCGTCTCGTCCAGTTGCACATAATATCCATGCTCATATTGTGTGTTGTGACAACCAACTACTTATAGACTACTCTCTCTCTCTCTCTCTGTCTCTCTCTCTCTCTCTCTCTCTCTCTCTCTCTCAATTAGCAACACGAAACAAAATCAGGTTTAGTTTTCTTTGAATACAGAGAGAGAGAGAGAGAGAGAGAGAGAGAGAGAGAGAGAGAGAGAGAGAGAGAGAGAATAAGTTCGAGTATAATCCTGCGCAATAGATCAAAGTCCATCTTATTAGCTGTCCTAATTTTCATTATGACGTAAGGTAACTTCCCCCATCGGCATCTGCACTAAAATCGAAAGTAATAATACTGAAATAAGTCTATATTACAAGAAAATAAGTCTTTTATAATAAAACCAGAATCTGTCCATGACATAATGCCATTAAAGCAAAGGAGTGGAGAAGCAGGGTTTACTAGGCTTATTACTACCACATCATTCCTCTCCATATTTCTTCTCCAACAATCTTCAACATACTTTGACCTAATATTATTCCTCCAGCAAATTTTTCCAACATTCTATCAGTTCTCTTACAATCTACCTCCAACAGTCATTCTCCACCAATCTTTCTCCAGTCTCGCCCAGTCCTCCAACACTCCAACAATATCAAAACTAGATCTTCCAAAGTCTTCCTCCAACTCCTATTCTCTCTCTCTCTCTCTCTCTCTCTCTCTCTCTCTCTCTCTCTCTCTCTCTCTCTTTAATCTATGCTGTGCAACCTCTCGGATTCTAACTTCATGTCGATCACTGGGAATGGTACTATAGAACATCATCATCGTTTCCTCTTACGCCTATTGACGCAAAAGGCCTCAGTTAGATCTCGCTAGTCGTGTCTATCTTGAGCTTTTAATTCCATACTTCTTCATTCATGATCTCCTACTTCACGATTCATAATCCTCAGCTATATAGGCCTGGGTCTTCTAACTCTTCTAGTGCCCTGTGGAACTCAGATGAAAGTTTGGTGAACTAATCTCTCTTGGGGAGTAAGAAGAGTATGTCCAAACCCTCTCTATCTACCCCTAATCATGATGTCATTCACATATAGCACTCGAAGAATTTCTCTTATAGTTTCATTTCCAAACACAATATCCTTCTAAGGGCTTTGTACTCCAATCTACTAAATCTGTTGGAGATTGTTTCATTGTCATACCATAACTCATGACCATAAAGTAACACCGATCTCACTAAACTGATATATAGTCTGATTTTTATGTGATTTCAGGTGATTTGATTACCAAATTTACTTAAACTAGCCATTGTCTGAGTTTTTTAATCTCTCTCTCTCTCTCTCTCTCTCTCTCTCTCTCTCTCTCTCTATATATATATATATATATATACATTATATACGTACATATATATACATATAAGTATATATATATATATATATGTGTGTGTGTGTATATATATATATATATGTATATGCATATATATGCACATATATATATATATATATATATATGTATATATTTTTATATATGTATATATATATATTTATATATATATATATATATATATACATATATATATATATATATATATGTATATATATATATATATATATTTATATATATATATATTGTAATAGCTGGCTTTGACCACCACACAAAACACTACACTTATCAAATAGTATTCACCATCATACAGTTACTAAGTCCACTAAAGGTGGAATAGTATCCAAACATCAATACGAGTGCAAAGTCAACTCAAGGGAACAAAGAAAATACCACAAAAATCTCCTTAATTTTAATACATAATATTTAGACAGAAATAACACCTGAACCACAATAATACAATAATAAATGATACACACTCAATCTTAACTCCCTGCAAAAGAAAACAATTACACAATTAAAGAAAGGTCATCAACACATGCATACTAAATGGAGAGAGGGTCCATAAAGGAGAAGGCCAACGAAAAGTAAGAACATCCTAACAAATACAAACTAAATATCCCTGGCAAATTGACGATGGCTGGTTTGATTGAGAGGCTTGCACAAGCTCCACTAAGGACATCAGCTGATTATCACAGGTCGTGATCACGATAATTAAACAGGTATAATTATTATTACCTTGGGACAGAGAGGTCCCCTTGGATTTTACTGAACCAAGGGCAGTACACGTAATGCAGGATAAATGGTCCTTGCTGCAGCGAAAGGATATCCAGAAAAGCTAAACAGCTTCACAAAGTAGCTCTGCAATGGTGAGGAATTAATATAGTTCCAACAGCAAATGTCGTGCCCTTCAAGGTTGGAGGCTCAGTCACACACTAAGGAGCCCTCCTCCAAAAAGCCCCTCTATACCTCCATTCACGCAGGAGCGCAGCCACGTAACCCACACCACTTGAAAATATAAAACAGCCGTTAGTCCATTATAAACACTAACATAACCACCAGTGAAAAGACAAACTATTAAAGAAAGAAAACAATACGTCTATACTTAACCTTAAAACAATATGTCTATATTTAACCTTATACATCTATAAAAACTTAAATAATTTAGGAATATATAACAACTATGTTACAATATATATATATATATATATATATAGGGAGGCGTTGATGGAGGTCTTGAAGTGGCTGTCCATAAGGGCGTCAGCTTTGGTCATCAAGTCCTTTATGGGTAAACTATCGACATCGGGTATGGCAGCGCGCACAGGTTCAGGTTAACGGCGTATCCAAAGGGCACGGAGTAGGTTCACCTCACGAGGAGAGCCGTCTGCGGAAGGTTGAAGGCGAGCGATACTGGTCATTTCCCTGAGGGCAAGCGAAGCTCTTTGGTCCCCCAACGGTTGTTGCGAGAACTGAAAAAGCTTTGCTATACGGGCGGCTGGCGACGGCGAGTACTGTTGCAGAAGGTATGATTTGAGGTCGTCATACGCTATTGGGGTGTCTCCTTGTTCACAAAGCCAGTCGGATATTTCTGGGAAGGTGTCCTCGGGTATCGCCGCGAGAACATAATCCGCTTTGGTGGTTGACCGAGTCACGCCCCTGATACGAAACTGGACTTCTGCGCGCTGAAACCAAGCAAACGCCTCTCCGCTGGCAAACGATGAAAGTTTGAATGGAGAGGCCGTAGCGCCAACTTCCGTAGAGTCCGTCATAGTACCAACGATGGAGGGGCGAGGGGGTGGGGGTGGAAGGAGGTGGAAGCGAGTCGACTTCCGGGGTCACCAATGTGATGGGCCGAGAGAGGAGTTGTGAAATCAAAGGCAGATTGGAAACGACTGAGTTATATTGTTGTGGAACACTCTCCTTATATACAAAACCTCAAGGCAACAGGACATGACAAGTTCACAAGACAGACAAAATCACAGAGGAAAAACCAGACTTGAATTTTCATGTTCGTTTTAATGCGAGGGAAGAGCGAAGATACAACCATAATATATACAAAAGGAATTATGTACAATTGTGTGAAACACGGTTGGTACATGGCTCCCCCCCCTAAAAATGACATACTGCACATGTTAAATTGGGCGCCCTGATCTAGAGAGGCGAACTGTAGGCGGGTCATCTGGCAAAAGATAAGCAGGTTTTAGACGATCAATGGAGACCCAGTCTTCTTTGCCCCGAATGTTAGGAGGAATGCTTTCGGACTGCGTCGGATCACAAGGTAAGGTCCCGTGTAAGGGGGCGTTAACGGTGGCTTGCTGGTGTCGTTGCGCAGGAAGACATGCGTTGCAGAGTGCAAGTCCGTTGGTATGTGATGCTTCGCTGGGGGCTTGTAAGTCTGGCGGCACGAAGTAAATTTTCCCACGACGTGACGTATGCGCTGGAGATCGTCGGAGGAGGTTGTAAAAGGAAAAAACTCGGCAGGGACGACCAACGGGTCGCCATACACCATTTTGGCTGCCGAGACGTCGAGGGCGTCTTTAGGAGTGGTCCTTAGTCCAAGGAGGACCCAGGGAAGCTGAGTAAACCAGTTGCAATCCTTGCAGCAGGACATCAAAGCTGCTTTGAGGGTGCGATGAAAACGTTCAACCATTCCATTGGCAGCGGGGTTGTAGGCCGTTGTGTGATGTAGGGTGATGCCCAGGAGATTCGCTAATGACGTCCATAATTGAGAGGTGAAAGTGGTTCCCCTGTCAGAAGTAATATGCTCAGGGATACCGAATCTTGAAATCCATCAAGAGAGTAAGGCAGATGTACATGAGGCGGACGTTGCAGTTTCCATGGGAATGGCTTCAGGCCAACGAGTGGAGCGGTCGATGACGGTAAACAGGTAACGATGTCCTTGTGATGTGGGTAGGGGGCCTACAACGTCGACGTGAATGTGTGCGAAACGACGCTGAGGTTGAGGAAATGTGCCCACCTCCTGAATCCGTGTGTCAATGTACTTTGGAAGTTTGGCAAGGAGTACAGGCACGGACCCAATCCTTAGCATCCTTAGAAATGCCGTGCCAAATGAACTTTGCCTTCAGCAGCTGTGCAGTAGAACGGCACGAGGAATGTGAAAGGCCGTGGATGAAATCAAACACATGTCGGCGCATGGGAGCAGGAATCCAAGGTCGCGGTCTACCAGTACTGACGTCACAGAGGAGGGTGGTGTTGGAGTTTTCGAGGGGAAAATCCTCCCAACGGAGGGACGTGCAGGATGTCCTACAAGCTTGATACTCTGGATCCTGTCGTTGGGCTTCAGCCAGGGCGTTGTAATCCAATCCCAGTTGAACGGCAGCCAACGTGTTTCTTGACAGGGCATCGGCAACGGGATTCATTTTCCCAGGGACGTATTGGAGGGTGCAATTGTATTCAGCCACAGCGGAGAGATGTCGGCGTTGATGGGCGGACCAGGCGTCAGACTGTCGAGTGAAGGCGTGCACCAGAGGCATGTGGTCTGTGCGAATGACGAAGGGCGTACCTTCTAAGAAATGGCGAAAGTGACGGACAGCCAGGTGCACCGCCAGCAATTCTCAATCGAATGTAGAATAACCCGATTTTGTCTTGGACAGTTTTCTGCTGAAGAAGGCCAATGGGCGGGGCGAGCCTTTGACCACCTGCTCGAGTACTGCACCAATAGCGACGTCGCTGGCATCGGTGGAGAGAAGGAGAGGGGCGTGTGGGATAGGAAAAGTGAGAGCCGTAGCAGTTGATAGGGCCTTCTTTGCATTGCAGAAGGCCGCTTCTTGAAGGGGACCCCACTTCAGGTCCTTTGGCTTGCCCTTGAGGGAGGCGTAGAGGGGAGCAAGAGTGGCAGCAATGGCTGGCAGAAAGCGGTGATAATAGTTGATCATGCCCAAAAATTCCTGCAGAGCTTTGACGGTCGAGGGCGTGGGAAAATTCTGAACGGCTGCTACCTTCTCAGGGAGGGGATGGACTCCTTCAGGAGTGATACGGTGCCCTAAGAACGACACTTCGTTGGCGCCAAAGGTACACTTGTCGTACCGGACTACAAGGCCGTTTTGTTGCAGGCGGTCGAGCACGATGCGCAGGTGACGGAGGTGTTCCTCTTTTGAGGAGGAGAACACAAGTATGTCGTCCACATAACATACACAGAAAGGGAGGTCCCCTAAGATGCCATCCATGAGACGTTGAAACGTTGCCCCAGCATTACGAAGGCCAAAACAGGAGTAATTGAAGGTGTATGTACCAAACGGAGTGGTGATGGCGGTCTTGGGGATGTCTTCTGGGTTCATAGGCACCTGATAATACCCCTTCAGGAGGTCAAGCGTAGAGAAAACCTTTGCTTTGTGCAGGTAGGAGGTTACATCGGCAATGTTTGGGAGGGGGTAGTGATCGGTTCTGTTTGCATGTTCAGGCGCCTGTAATCCCCGCACGGACGGAGGGAGCCGTCTTTCTTCAGAACGATGTGTAAGGGTGACGACCATGGGCTGGAGGCCTTTTGGCAAAGGCCCATTTTCTCCATTTCGGCGAACGTCTGTTTGGCGGCTGCCAATCGTTCCAGTGCCAGACGTCTGAATTTTGCGAAGACTGGGGGTCCCGTCGTCTTGATATGGTGATAAATACCGTGCTTAGCAGGAACCGTGGGCGTTTGGCGAAGTTCTGGACGGAAAACTTCCGGGTAAGACGTGAGGAGGTGGGCGTAGGCATCCGTGGGTGCGCTGATGTGGAGAGCGAGGTTAGAGGGGGCGGGTTGAAGAGGTGTCGACAAGTACGAGTCCGCGTTGACCAATCGTCGGTGGGCGACATCGACCAGAAGGTGGAAATGAGAGAGGAAATCCGCACCGAGGATTGGCATTGTGACGTCAGCAACGAGAAACTTCCAATTGAATT
Source organism: Palaemon carinicauda (assembly GCF_036898095.1). Taxonomy (NCBI): domain Eukaryota; kingdom Metazoa; phylum Arthropoda; class Malacostraca; order Decapoda; family Palaemonidae; genus Palaemon; species Palaemon carinicauda. The sequence goes on from NC_090767.1 coordinate 5,389,273, forward strand.
TACCGTTTCCGAACGATAATGTGAGGCTCTCGTAACCGTATGTGGGTATCGCAGATACGTTGGCAGCTACCAAGCGGACGTCGGCAGATGTAGACAGACTACGTTGTGCCTTGAAGAGTTTCCTTGGCAAAAGAGAACGACAAGCACCCGTGTCTACCAAAAATCGCACGCCCGTTCCTGCATCCTGTAAAAAGAAAAGATTAGAAACATGGGAGGCCACCGCCACAAGCGATGGCCTACTTACACGTTTTTTGGCCACTGACAAT
>NC_090767.1:5397038-5414538 GCF_036898095.1 Palaemon carinicauda
CGCCGTCATAAGCCGATGTAGACTGTGGTCCCAGCAAAGACGCCCCTCGCTCGTCGCCGCCAACGGTTCTCCCATACGGTGTTATGTGACTAGGGTCCTCAAGATATCTATCATGGGTCGTGCGTATTCCTGTCCCTTCTCCATCGCTGACGTCAGTCGCCCCCTCCTCGGTGCAGGTTTCCTCGCTCACCACGGACTACTCGTCGACATTGCTGGGAGACGTCTCATCGTCATAGGAACCTGCCGGTTCCGCGCCCTAAGAGCCGGCCCTGCTACAATGTCCGTATCCGCTGTAATGACGCAGCCCTACGCCGACCTTCTGCAGGAATTCCCTGACGTTTTCAAGCCTAAGCTCCGCCAATCGCTGGGATCCCCCTCCAAGCACGGGATCTACCACCACATCACAACGACGGGACATTCTACACACGCCAAATTCCGCCGCCTCCCGCCCCAGAAGCTAAGGGACGCCTGGGAATTGACTACGCCGACCTCGCATCCGAGCAGTGCAACGACCAAGAGGCACAAGATCACCTGACGGGGCCATCATCGCTCAAGATAACTGCAATTCCCCTCAGGCCGGCAGGGTAACCATCCTCTGCGACACCAGCACCGGCCGCCCACGTCCCTGGATTCCCGCTTCCATGGACTTTCACACCCCTCGGGACGCACCACTGCTCGCCTCCTGTCTGAGAAGTTCATCTGGCCAGGGATCAAAAAGGACGCCCAGGAATGGGCGAAGACATGCATCAATTGCCAGACAAGCAATATCAGGTGTCACACCGAATTGGGGATAGGTGATTTTCCCCAACTGAAAAGGCATTTCGGTCACATCCACATCGACGTCGTGCGAGTTTTGCCGCCTTCGGGATCTGCTCGCTACCTGCTGAATATCATCGATCGCTCCACGAGGTGGTTGGAAGCATCACCGATGACCGAAGCTACGACCCAAGCATGGGCCGAAGCCCTTTTGTCGAGCTGGGTGAACCGATTTGGTGTTCCTGACGACATCAGAGATATGGTTCGCTTTGGCAAACCTGATGGGAACGACACTCCACAGCACCACGGTATACAACCACGCAGCAAACGGCATGGTTGAACGAACTCATCGCGCCCTCAAGGCGTCCCTGATGGCGAGCTGCACCGACGTGGACTGGAAATCACGCCTTCCTTGGGTACTTCTCGGCCTTCGCACCGCCCCTCGCGTAGATGGCGAGCCTTCGCCCGCTGAAAAGGTTTACGGAGAGGCGCTTGCAATTCCCGGCGAATTCTTTCCCCCATCAACCGATGAAACGCAGCTGGATCATCTTAGAGATATCACCAGGAAGTTCAGGCCATGTCTTGAAACTTACCAGGACAGAACTAAGCATTTAAAGCCGAGGAACTTGGACGACTGCGGATATGTTTTTGTCCGCGTCGATGCTCATCGACAGCCGCTGACCAGACCCTATCGCGGCCCCTACCGAGTCATCAGTAAAACAACGAAAGCCTTCCTTCTCGACGTCCATGGCCAAGAGGACTGGGTCTCAATAGACCGCGTGAAACCGGCATTTCTCAAAGGAAGCAACACTGCCTCCGCGGGACCTGGCAGATCCAGAGTGACACCTCAAAACAAGGCGCCCAATGAGAAGAAGAGCAACAAACGACGACGAGAGGTAGCTATCCATACGCCGACCGCCGACGCGCCCCTTCGTTGAAAAACAAGAGGAGCCCTCCGACGCCCGAAACGATACGAAGACTAGCCTCATCAGCCTTCTACGCCGCCTGATGTCTTGGGGGGTGTGGGAGTACTTGTAAGGATATCACTCCCTCCGTCATTCAGCATTCTCATCGAATTCTCCATTTCATTTAAATTCTCCTTTCGCCACACTGGCTAATTGTATATATTTGTTCTGCTCCCTCAGAGCTACAATTTAATGTATTTCTCATTTCGTTACATTATTTCATTGACTAGTATTTCGAGTATTTGTACGTGTGAGGAAACACACTTTGTGGCGGTTGGTTCAAGCCAGATTGGCGCCAGCACGCATGCTACATTTCCGTCCGCACCTTGTATTATATTCTCGCACCTGTTTGAATAAACTGTCAGTTGTTGGTGATAGCTCGTCTTACTGTCAAAAACATAAGCCAAAAGGGTTGCATTTTTCCTTTTGGACAGTGAGTGACTGAGCCATCTGGTCTAAGTAAAGGAGGAACTGTTGCATCTACACCAAAGAGTGAAGAATTGAGGTTAGACCACCATTTATGTTCCTGAGTTGTACCAGAAAGGGTTTCTTTTATGGTTAAATTGTACTCCTTTTCAGTTGAGGCATAGTAAATAATGTGATTCAACCAGTTTTCACCTTCATTTCAACCGCAATAACAACAACCAGTTTGGCTACTTGAAGTTAGTCAAACTGTTTTTTTCTGTTTGTTTGCAGTTGAAATGAAGTTTCAATTCGGTTAAATCACGTTATTTACTACAGAAAAACATATTTTCTGTTCGAAACGATACCCTGTATAAAAGTAAAACTTTTCCATTCCCTTTCTTTCAAAAAAAAAAGGAAATGATTCAGTTTAAAGGTGCATTACTACATCACTATAGTCACTATTGATTTCACAAATAATGATGATAATGATGGTGTCAGTAATGAATAGTAATGATCAGGACGGTAATGAAGAGGAAACCAGTATCGGGAGCAGTGATAGTCAAACAAAGCTCCTCATGACTCCGCCTCCTTTCTGCGCTGATTGGTTCTCTACAAAAATGTGGGCGGAGTTATTTGACCTCAAGAACCAATCACTAAAAGGGACATGAAAAGGTTTCTCTCGACCTATAATATTGCGATAGTCCAATAAAGTTTAATTGTTATTGGCTTACTCTCTACAGTATATGAGTGTATCCTGAGATGACTGATGTCATCCCACAATGTTATAGAAATTGGAATGCTCGCTGTAATGCTCGGGTGCATACACTCATTGACTCATGCACGCATAAACAATTGACTCACGCATGCACACGCACATTGACTCACGCACGCTCAAACACATTAACTCACACACGCACACACACATATCAATGCGAAACCATTGCCACTAACTTTAGTTATTTGTCTCTAATTCCGTTATTTTCAGTTATCATTATTCCTATATATATATATATATATATATATATAAGTATATATATATATATATATATATATATTTATTTATATATTGTAACGATCTCCTATGAGTTAGTCTATGAGTAGGAGAGAAAACATTACACAAATACCCACAGTCACTTTATATCAAACCAGAATATTATGGAACGTAAATTAAATATAAAAGAAATGCTATATATATATATATATATATATAAATATATATATATATATATATATATATATAGTTACACGAATAACAAGTTACTACTAAATAACGACAGTGAAAATCATACAAATAAAGTAAGAAAAACTTACAAGTACTTAACAATTGTAAATAATTACTTCACAAACACTCTTCTAGTATGTAAAAAATATTAAATGTAGTTACCACCACAGATCAGCTGGAAAGGGGTTAAAGGTCCCGTAGTCTGAAAGCCAATGACATATGCTCTTAAAAGGCAAGGAGGTTAACAGAAAGCGAGACTCAACAAGGAGTCTCGAGATTGAAGAGACAGGTGGTAGCATACTTAATGATTATACAGTACAGAAACAATTATTCCCCGGACATATGATTAATGCAAATCATATTCTACAAAATATAAACATAATCGTAACAGCTCCCCCGTGCTAAAAGGCAGCTGAGAGGTTTCATGATGATCATCCATTTATTTTGGATGGGAGGGATGCTTGAAAATGCCTAAACGCGAGACAATGCATCTGCTACTTTATTCTCTGCTCCAGGAATATGCTTCCCTTTCATGTTGAATTCCTGGATAATGAAAGACCACCGGAGCAGTTTCTTGTTATGGAGCTTGGCCCTTTCAAGGAAGGCCAGTGGTAAGTGGTCTGATACGACAGTCACAGGAGTATTTCCATGCAGATATATGCTGAAATGTAGAAGTGCAGCTACAACACCATAGAGCTCTTGCTCTACAGTAGACCAACGCTGCTGAGTTGGGGAGAACTTCCTGGAAAAGTATGAAACAGGAAGCAATGGGGATTCGTCAGATGGCTCTTCATCCTTTGACTGCAAAAGCACAGCACCAATACCTGTGTTGCAAGCATCAACCTGCAGATAAAAAGGGTTGTACACATTTGGGCATTTTAGGGTTGGATGAGAGGTTAACATTAGTTTCAACTAATTTAAAGAGTTCTGGCATTCTGGTGACTAGATGAAATTTGCTTTAGCTGGTGTAAGTTCATAGAGAGGTTTTGCAACAAAAGCAAAATTTTTACAAAATTTACTGTAATAAGCAGACATCCCAATGAAAGTTTGTATTTGCTTACGGTTAGATGGAACTGGGTATTCTAAGACTGCTTTTATGTTGCTATCTTTAGGTACAACAGAACCACTACCAATTACATGACCTAAATAGTTAACTTTGGCATTGCCAAAACAAGATTTCGAAAGATTAATGGTCAGATTGTTTGAGTGAAGTTTGTGGAACAATCTTTCCAATGTTACAAAATGATTTACCCAGCTGCTTGTTGCAACAACCAAGTCGTCCAAGTAGGCATAAACATCTTCAAGATCTCTGATCAACTCATTCATCACACGCTGGAAGGTTGCAGGTGCATTACACATGCCAAAGGGAAGAACGTTATACTGAAACAAGCCAAAAGGAGTAATGAATGCACTAATTTCTCTAGCATTTTCAGTCAACTGAATCTGATAATATCCCTTTAAGAGGTCTATTTGAGTTAAATAATTGCAATTTCCTATGTTGTCTAAGATATCTTGTATTCTAGGAAGTGGTTAAGAGTCCTTCTCTGTAACACTATTTACTCTTCTATAATCTGTGCACATCCTTGCTCTCCTATTAGGTTTGGCAACTGAAATGCAAGGCGAAGCCCCAGGTGAGCAACCAGTGGGAAGCTAATCCATTGTTTAATAAATATTCACTTTTCATTAACTGTGGTTTTTCACCCGCAATACGATAGTACTGTTGTCGAATAGGCAAGGTATTAGGGAGAACCTTTATATCATGTAAAACAATATTACACTTGCCAGGAATATCTGAACACACACTTTCATATTTATGTAACAGGCTCTGTAACTGTGTTCTCTGTTCACAAGTCACGTGTTCAAAATACTTATCTAAGGATGCAAGAATATCAGAGTTGGAAAAATCTGACCATGAAGTATTCATGCCTAAGTGGCTATCATTTTCATCGTAGTCTTCAGTACTTCCTCCACAAGGTTGCACACTTACATCACAGGGTTGCACACTGGTATCAACTAACACTTTGGAAATCTTATGGTAAGGTTTAATTAGGTTGACATGAACTAGATGGGTAGACTTCTTCCTGTCAGGAGTAGATACAACATAATTAAGTTTATTTATCACTTTTGATACCATATATGGTCCAGAGGACTTTTGTTTTAATGGAGATCCCAGAATTGGAAAATATACTAGAACATTGTCACCAAGTGTAAACTTTCGCACCTTAGCTTTTCTGTTATAATTTTCATTCATTTTCTCTTGTGAAACTTTCAGATTATTGAAGGCAAATATATGAATTTTGTCAAATTTGTCTTTCATGTTTTGCAAACACTTATAAACTGTTACAGGAGTAACTACTTCAACCTCACCAGTTAAATTTTCTTTAACATCTCTTAGCACATCTCTAGCTTTTCTACCAAAAAGGATTTCAAATGGAAAAACTCCAAGGGATTCGTTTGGAACACTGCGTATCACAAACATCAAGAGATCCAGGGTTTCATCCCAGTCTCTTGCAGATTCCAAGGCATATTTTCCAAGAAGGCTTTTCAATGTCTGATGTGCCCTTTCCAACACACCCTGAGACTGTGGATGATAAGTTGAAGAAAATGATTGTTTAATATGCAGCTCTTTCAAGACAGATTGGAAAATATCACTTTGGAAATTTGTTCCCCTATCACATTGTAATTCCTTGGGCAAACTTAAGACAGTAAACACTTTAATTAGAATTTCTACAATCTTTTTGGCAGCTATATTAGGTAAAGGAATGGCAATTGGAAATCTTGCGGTGGGACACATTACAGTCAGCAGATACTGATTACCTTTATGGGTTTTGGGCAAAGGACCCACACAATCTATAACAACTTTTAATGGTTCATGTGGAATGGCAATAGTTTTTAATGGTGCAGGTGGTATCACCTCGTTGGGCTTTCCCGCTATCTGGCAGATATGACAACACTGTACAAAGCTTTTTACATCATTTTTCATTCCTGGCCCTTAAATGAGAATCAGCACAATGAGCAATTTCAAAAATCTTACTTCTTAGTGAAAATGGAACTATAACCTGCTCACAGGCTGCCCAAGATTCTTTCGCCGACAATTTAGAAGGTCGAAACAAGCGCAACAGTATTCCCCTCTTGATGTAGTAGCAAGGAACTTTGTCAATATCTGATTTCTGAACAGCCTTTTCATATAAATTACTTAAACTACAGTCTTCCTGCTGTGATTTAACAAAATTATCTTTAGAAAGGTTTAACAGATCAGGTAAGTTTTAATGATTAATAGAAACATTAGGTACATTCTTAGCTTGCTCATCAGTAGATTGCTTTGAGCGAGTTACTACACAAATTGAATCCTTAGTCTTAGTACTTTGTGACTCTTGTTTATCACATTTGCTCTCAGGATCATAAATTACCAAATTGCACATTACTTTACTACCTGCTAAATCATTACTGAGGACAAGATCTACATTAACAGGAAATTCATTATCAGTGACAGCAACTTCTACAGTTTCATTAACATAAGGGCAATCAAGATTTACTTCAGCAAGTGGCAATACTTTACGACTTGAAAAGTCTGAAACAACTACATGTTCATTAGTAAATTTAAGATCAGGAACAAGACTCTTATGTATTATGGATAGAGCAGCCCCCGTATCTCTTAGTATAGATACTTTCTTTGAATTGAGAAGGCCATGGCAAACAAATTCTTTGAAATAATCTATCTGATCAACAGCACAATGCAAACTAGTTTTCTTAACCTCTGACTGGGATACCTTACTAGACTGATTGGCCACTTTGCAACCTGGTTTTGTACAATTCTTTATTGTGTGGCCAGGCTGCTTACAATAAGAACAAGAGCTAATACCAGTTGCACCATCACCATCAGTATCTTTAGACTTATCAGGAATTTTAGGCTTACTCTTATGAATTAAGCTATGGTTTCCAGCTTTTATTAGATCTTTGACCTCTCTCTCTCTGCTATATACATCGAAATAAGTGGTGGTAATCTACGATGGAATTCTTCCAAGACTACTAGATTAACTAATTCATTGAAAGTAGCGAATTTTTCACTTGCAAGCCATTTTTTAAATAACCCAAGCTTTTGATTAGCAAATTCTGTAAATGTTAGTAGCATTCCGAAACAATTGTCTATAACCTTGGATGGTGATAGCATAAGCGTCTAGAATATTCTGCTTTATAACCTTGTAACCTTCACCAATTAAATTTGATACAACTTGAATTGCTTTGCCACGTAATTGGGATTTAATTAACCATAACCACTGTTCTGCAGGCCATTCTAGATTAGCAGCAATATCTTCAAAAGCTATAAAAAAACTTTCAATGTCTTTCTCATCAAAAATGACACAAGCTTTCTTGCTCTAGACAAGTCAAAATGATTGGGCTGAGAACTAGAAATATCAAACTCTTTACGGTGCTTTTCTACGGCTATTTTAGCCTTTTCCTCTTCCAACCTCTTATTCAACTCTGCCTCTTTAATCTTATATTCTAATTCCAAGTCCAAAAGCTTCTGCTTTTCCTCTAACCTCTTCCGAGAAAGATAATCCTCTTGTTCTTTGCTAACTTCCCTTAATCTTAACTGTATTCTAGCTAGCTTTAATTCTTTATCTACTTTACTATGCTTTGATCTCAAGTTAATTACCTGTTCTTCAGTAAAAACATCCTCATCAATATAGTAATCCAAAATAGAGTCTAGAATTTGACCTTTAAGCGCTGTGTGGCTCACTTCAATACTAAGCTGACTATCAAGGGACAGCAAGTCCACCCTCTTAGCTTGAGAAAGCAGAAAAAGTTCACAAGCAGGGTTTGCTACAAATTCTGATACATCAAAAGGCATTTTGGAGATTATTACTCTAACGATACAAAATATCAGGAGTTCAGGAGTTAAGTCATTAAAATGCAAAAGCACGAACTAGTTCCAGGGTATACAATCAATAGTTAAGAGTAGTAATGGAAATTGAACATATCAAAGTTGGTCGAAGTCTAATCAGTGAAAAATTTATCAATGACACTGAAAATCCCTAAGACTAATAGGCAATATCGAAAATTATTCTGACGAAAATTACATTTAGATACGTACGTTTAATAACATTTGCATATGCGAGTGTGAGTATGAATGAAGCATTAAAGACGAAAGACCTCGTAAGAAAAAATTTCAGACACTTCGAAAGCGTTGTCATGTGAAGACCAATTGTTTGTACGGGAACAAACCACTAGTCCAGACTAAACAACTACTTTAACGGTAGTGACATGACTTAGGTCGCTACAACAAAAGATAGCTTGACAGTTTCTCTAATAACTGTCAAACAAGAAGCAAAGAACTACACAAAGAGCCCTTTAATCTCTAAACTCGTCAATACTATTGGGAGCAAGGTATTGCTAAGACACAAACACTGCATAAATGACTGAAAACTTAATATATATATATATATATATATACATATGTGTATATATATATATGTATATATATATATATATATATACATATATATATATATATATATATACATATATATATATATATATATATAAATATATATATATATATATATATATCTGTATATATATATATATATATATACATATATATATATACATGTATATATATATATATATATATAAATATATATATATATATATATATATATATTATATATATATACATATATATATATATACATATATATATATGTATATATATATACATATATATATATATATATATATATTCAATTGTTGGGGAACTTTTAATATCTTTTCACAAAAATCTATTTTTTGGGGGAAACTTTTATCATGTTTATTCTACTGTTGGCCCTCTTCTCTTATACCTATTTTCAGATCTTTTCTTTTGTTTAAACACTTCAATATAATTAATATTTTTAATTAACAGAGTTCTGGGCAGAATCTGTTCCAAGAAACCTGAAAGAATTCAAGTCTGTAGAGAAAAGCTCTTCAGGAAAAAGTCTCTCTCTCTCTCTCTCTCTCTCTCTCTCTCTCTCTCTCTCTCTCTGGGGGAGGGCGGTCGGTTAAGTGAACAAAAACAATATCCTTACAAAGTCCTTCAAAGGAACAATACCAGGCAAAAAGAAAAAAAAAGATTATCTCAATACCAGGTGAAATCTTGGTGGAATCTCTTTTTCTCTTTATGATTATTTGTAACATCCAAGTAAACGCTTCAGAAGTTAATCTTTTTTTGTGAACTTATATATCAAAATGGATCTGCTTTGCTGCTCAAGAATAATATCATCATAGTTCATCTATTTATTTTTCCATTTAATGATCAAAGTAAAGGAACTGTTTATTACAGAGATTCTGTCTTTTGTATAACACTTGAAATTTGTAATGCCCTCATATATTGATGCTATTTTCAATTGCAGGTCATATGAACTGGTAGAACAAAAGACTGACTGACTGACTGACTGACTGATTGGTGCACAGGGAGATTGTTCATCGTCATCTGCTGGACTAAAAGAAGCTGATATGTTAGACCAGCGTCTGCCAGACCCATTTAGTCAACATCTGATCAGGAGAGAAGAAACACAGAGCTGAAGGACATTGGAGAAGAAAAAAATAAGATGGTGTAGTATTTTTAAGGTAAGAATCTTTTGAGTTTTTTTTCTTAATGAATTATATGAAAAGGATATGATAAGGAGTTACTACTTTTAAAGAATTGAATGAAAAGAGTAAGATTTGAAGTTACTACTCTTAATGAACTGAACAGAAAGCGTAATATTTCGAGTTAATGTTTCAAATACATTTATTAAGGATATTAACGTTAACATTCATTACTTTTATTCATATTGAACATGAATCTCGAAAAAAAATGTATACGATTAGACTTATTTTGAATCTTTTCCCATTCTTGCCTTTTTTTACATAAAGCAATATCAAATTGGGTTCTGTTAAAAATATTATATATATGTATATATATATATATATATATATATATATATATCTAAAATATCTATTTTTTTATATATATATTCTATATCTGCAGGGAAATGATCAAGTGAGGAGCTTCTCTTTGGAAATTCCTCCTTCTCCTTTAATGGTGCTTGCATCAGGCCTTTGGTAATAGGTCATCCGAAAATGTCCCCCCTACACTCAGCGAGTCCTTCCTCAGAAAGTCCTAAGTTACACCTTACCTGGGGTTTCAGAGGACAGGAGCGACAAGGGAAGCTCCAAACGATGCCTCGCGGAACAGGGTGCAGGACTTACTCACTCTGTCTCTGGTGGCTCTCCTCATCTTGGGCTTCCATTTTGGAGGATGAGCACTCTGCATCCAGCAAGCACATGAGAGCGGTAGTGGCAAGTTTATGTTAACGATTTTGCAGACATTATCTGCATTCTGGAACCAGGATCTGACATCAGGGTGCAGCTCCCAGAAAAGTCTACATTGCTTATCTCGGATTGATGGCGGTAAGTACCAGACAGAGTTGTTCCTTAACTTTGGACTTCTTTAGAGTCATCTTCCTTTTCCTTGTATAGAGTCTCCTGTCTACAACTCCTTTATTTTACCATTTTTTTATTTTAGGTAATTGGTCAATGCAAAATTATATTTATCAGAAGTAAATAAGTTTCGATAAACTTACATGTTAAGTGTCTTAAGTGCAACTTCAATCTAGCAGCTAATGATATAATAATATTGAATCTATCTGTTTTGCCACTAGTGAATCATATTAATTTAGTTGATCCTAAACTTATACCACAGCAAGGTTTCTGTCGCAGAGATTTTATCTTTTGCAATACGCTTGAACTTTGTAATTGATGCTGTTTCCTTTCACAAATCAGATGTACTGGTAAAAAGGGATACTGGCTGACTGACTGACTAATTGATACACCGGGATATTATTCATTGTCATCTGTTGTACTCAAGAGAAGCTGACATGTTAGATCAGCGTCAGTCAAAGCCCTTTAGTCAACCTCTTGTGAGAAGAGAAGAAACATATAACTGTGGCGGACATTGGAGAAGAGAAAAAAAGTTGAGGTACGATTTTAAGGAAAAGACTTTGGAGTTGCTTATTCAAATGAATTGAAGGGGAAAAAAATTCAATATATTACTCTTAAAGAATTAAATGCAAATAATAAAACTGTTTTCCTTTTGAAAGTGTTTGCAAAAGTTTTCTATATTGTCGTTATTATTATTATCATTATTGATATTACTATTATTCATTATAAATTATATATTTTCGAGAATCTACTATATTAGAATAATGTCAAAAACCATTTTATATTTCCAGTAATTTCTTGTACTTGATTTGATATTAATTTTTCCTCTGTTTCTTTTCGCTGGAAATAAAAGTTAATGTGTTCATTATATCAGCAGAAAAAAAGGGAGAAAGTTGTTAGATGTCTCAATTCTATAGTACAGACAGACAGACAGATATGCAGCGAGGAACACCCAAGTAATTAATAACAAGAATTTTATTCCTCTCCTTCTCACGATGTGTTTTGTCTGTTTTTTCCTAAATTATTCTGTTGTTTCTGCTTCAGAGAGAAAACATTATTTTAGGGTTCCAAACATTCAACTTTGGTCTTTAGAAAACCACTAAAATTTACCTATTTCTGATAGGATCTGTATACGGATTTTGATAAACTGATTTTTCTTCATTCATTAGGCAGGATGCAATTAACATATGTTTAAAATAAAAAAGATTAGTTTTATTGTTTATTGTATGTTTTCAGGAGAATTACTTGATGCATTTATATTGGGAAATTTGCCAAAATCTTGCAATGGCGCTTGCATCAGCCTTCTGGTGAGAGGTTGTTCTAATACGACATCTTTTTCTGGGATCTTATTCGGGAGTCTGAGCAGTCTGCATCCAGCCAGTACTTGGGTAGCAGTAGAGAGAGTTTCTCTTAAGGGATTTTGAGACATCTTTACTATGAGCTGCAAAACAGCAAGAGCCTCTGCATGGCCGGATGAGCCAAGAAATCCTCCTAAACAAGATGCATTATCTGTATTCTGGAAATAGATTCTGACATCAGGGAGCAACACTAAGATATGTCACCTCCCAATGTCTTCATCCCTTTACTTCTCAGATTATATCGATGGTGGTGAGTACCAGACTCAGTCCTTCTTCAGCTCTATCCTTCTTGAAAGCAATCTTCCTCTTCTTTGAATAACCTCTCTTATTTACAACTCAAATATTCTGCACAGGATTTGTTGCTGAAAGATTTGTTCATTGCACAATTGATGAGACACTGTTTTTCGTCTTGGGAAACATTTATGAAATATAAGACTTAAAATTCTTCTTTCCACTGGAGAACATCACAACAATCAACTCAAGGCACATGAGACGGTTGAGTGATTTCAAAGTAGGTCCATTTGATTGAGGAGTTATTTCAAAGAAGCGGAGAGTCGTCTGATTGATATACCTGAAGCTAAAGAACAACTTGATGTACCCATGACTGAATTCAGTGTGTTTGAAGTCGAAGCTATCCTCAAAACACTGAAGAGATAAAAAACCCTGAATACGATTGATTAACTGCTGAGATGATATTGGCTGAAGATGAAATGACTTCTGGAATACGTACAAGATTATTTTATGGGATGTAGCGTGAAGAGGCAAAACGTGTTGAATGGGAGCTAGAAGTGTTTGTGGAAATGACAAAGAAAAGGGAGACCTGACTGATTGTAATAATTACAGAGGAATCACATTTACAACAATTGTCATGAAAATACAAAGTATGCTCAATCTAGAGAGACTAAAGAGTAAGATTGATAAAAAGCTGAGAGATTAATAAGCAGGATTTAAAAAAGGTAAAAGTTGCACAGACCAAAATTTCATCTTAAGACATGTGGTGCAGAAGAGTGTAGAATATAGGAATCCACTTTAGAAACAAGTTTCAAATGACTTTGTGAGTCTTCTTAAACAGCGAGTCATTTGAATCGGTTACGCCAGCGCATTTTAACCAATCATCGTGACTAATGTGATTTTTGTTACAAAAATATATTCTTGAGTAGGAAAAACTATAAGAAATAAAGTGATAAAAATAGCTCTAATTCCGTTGACATCATTAAATTACAGGATGGTGTTGAGACCACAGTTTATATCCGGCTCTATACCTGTTCGATAAAGTACGTTTCAGCGAAGTCATTTTTAGCGATCGTTATTTTCAGGTAAACGATTTGAGCGATGAGTAGTTTAAGTGAAGAGCAGTTTAAGTGCCTCTAAAAGCCATAAGATAGTCCTGGTATCTGGCAAGAAATTGATATTGAGCATTTTAAGTACTTATACATGAAAATATCAAGGAAATCTTTTTATTAAAGAGAGTGAACGAGACATGGCAAGTTGTAATTCATTTATACATAAAATAGATTATGCAACTCTAAGTGCAATTGCATGGTGATGTGAAGTAGATAATGGCAATGGATGATTAAAGACATCTTTAAATAACATAAATTACAATAATTGTACAGAAATGGGGGGCATTCTCATAGTCGTGATTTAGAGGAAGTTAACATGAAAGAAAAGATGAAATTGTGATCGCTGCCGAAAAGACACACTATCCATTACATTAGGTCTCAGTACTTAGGGTTTCAGATGAAGTTGCTTTAAGAATTTGGACAGAAACAAATCTGAGGAGAGCTATGCTAAGGAGGCAGTGGGTATTTTATTATTATTATTATTATTATTATTATTATTATTATTATTATTATTATTATTATTATTATTAGATGACCTACAACCTTTGTTGGAGAAGCAAGATGCTATAAGCCTAAGATCTCCAAAAAAAATATATATATATTCAAAAATTAATGAACAATTAAATAAAACATTTAATAAACAATATCAATATTGGAATAGATATTTCAGATACAAACTATAAAAAGACTTATGTCACCCTGTTCGAATTAAAAAAAAAAAGTTGCTGCAAGTTTGAACTTTTGAAGTTTTACTGACTCAATCACCCAATTAGAAAGATAATTCCACAACTTGGTCACAGCTGAAATAAAACTTCTAGAGTACCGTGTACTATTGAATTTGAGGCTCATGATGGAGAAGGCCTGACTATTAAAATCAACTGCATACCTAGTTTTACGAACAGGACTGAACTGTCCGATAAGATCTGAATATAGTGAATCTGACATCGACAATGACAACCAAGACATCAAGAAAGAGAAGGCGTCCATCAGTGCTATACTTCAAGTCTAAGATGAAGTTAAGGCCCTGGACTGCTGGAACATTTGTCATCTGTCATAGATCCTCGATCTCTTGATTAAAGAAATCATTCTCTAATTCAAGTAAAGGACACAATGACTCAGCTTTAGTAGAATAGCTCCTTCCTAGTGAACACCGTGTCAGAAAAGGTTCCTTTATTTCTTTCTTCACTTGAGATCTTCATTAATAGAGATCTAGGAGTCATCCTATTTCCATGACTCTCAAGGCCGACCTACCAGCAGATTTCTTATTACCACATAAGAATGTTTTCATCTAATCGGGATTCTAAAGAAAATCAGTGTCCTATGGGCTCTTCATCTTCTTTTGCTTAAATAAACA
This sequence comes from Palaemon carinicauda, assembly GCF_036898095.1. Taxonomy (NCBI): domain Eukaryota; kingdom Metazoa; phylum Arthropoda; class Malacostraca; order Decapoda; family Palaemonidae; genus Palaemon; species Palaemon carinicauda. Next base: position 5,411,906 of record NC_090767.1, read on the forward strand.
TAATGATGCAAGTAAATGAATCATTCAAATATAAACAAAGCACCAGGTAAATCCTAACATGAAACATTAATTTTTCCATTATATAGTTTCTTTTTACCAAATCCTCCATCCTCATAGGGAAATAGTAATGATTTGTATTTGAAATAAACTGGAACCTTTTTATTGATAAGAAAAGTAATCATAACAGGAACAATCAGAAATTTCTAACCTCCATCAAAGGTTAATGGAGTCGTCTATGGCTTAAGATATTTACCTTACCTATATGCGATCAGATTTTTTTTTTGTAAAAGCGGGACATTTAATTTTATATATATATATATATATATATATATATATATATTCTGCCGACATCATCATCTGAATAGAGCTGCACTTTATACACTTTACAGTCTATAATATTCTAACAATTAACTTCATTGCGCATGGGAACAGTTTTGCTTTTGTAGGCGAAACAATTGGGACAAAAACAAAAGTTAAACAAAATCGGAACATTTTACTATCTTTAAAAAAAAGCAGGACAGATGTCGAAAAAGTGGGACTATGGTCACATTAACCGTACAATTATTGGCAATTCCCAATTCCAAGACGGAATAACCTAAGAGGAAATCCTCGGTGGCTCGGTTCCGCACTGTCATTTACTGGTGTGCGTGACTGACCAGTGCACTAATTTACTGTTATTAAAGTTTAAGTTTTTTTTTAATAATACAGTTATTATTATTATTATTATTATTATTATTATTATTATCATTATTATTATTATTATTATCATCCAAGTCATAACCCAGGTTGTGAAAGCATAATACCACAAGCCCAAGGACTTCAATAGGGGAAGCAGCCCAGTGTACCGGTTTCAAATTACCCCCGGATTCAAACTACCGGTGGGTAACTTGAAACTGGTTTCAAGCTACCCCCGGGGGTAATTTGAAACCGGTTTTAAGCTACCCCCCTGGTTTCAACCTACCCCCCTCGTTTTTGCGCAGGATCTCATCATTTAATAATATCTTTAAATTGCTCTTGATCAGGGTCAACACAATCATTAGGTCATATGTATATACATGTACTGTTTCACCTATTGGTATCGTTTATTAATATCCAGCATAATTTTCCAAGACAGGGAGACAAGGTGGAATTTGAGATTGACGGTTATTTTTTTCCATTATTTTAAATATTTCATAATTATATTGCAAGCAAATATTATATAAGGTATAATAAACATATTGATCATAAATATATATGTATATATATATATATATATATATACATATATATATATATATATATATATTATATATATATATATATATATATGTGTGTATATATATATATATATATATGTATATATATATATATATATATATGTATTTGTATGTTGTAAATACTATATCATTCATGATATCTGTAAATAATTGACACTTTTAATAAAGCAAGATTGTAAGCAATTATATCAGTTTTAATAAAACAAGATACAGTACATGCTGTTTGCTTCTACTGTACATACATTGGTTGTTTGTATACAAAAACGCCTGGATTACATTGAACGAAGCTTGTGTTATAACTCACAACTGTTGTTACTGATTTTAGCCTAAAGGCTGGCAGCTGTGTGTTATCATGGGCTAAATCAAATCCTATTTAAACCATCAGTGATGGATCCGTGTATGGATTTTTTTTTCTCTGTTGTTGACCTCGAAATGCAAAATTATTGAAAAACTGTGTCATATAATTCACTAATACACAGTATTTGGTTAAATACAAAATTAAACTACTTTTCCTACTGCTGCAAAGCCAGCAATAAATGCATGATACATATTTGCGATATCACATGAATTATTTAGCATTCTGATGAGGGGGTAACTTGAAACGGGTTCAACAAAATATATTTCAAGCTCAGTAACAACGTCAAAATTGATCAGTCATTTATAAACTATAAAAGAGATCAATCAAGTTGGTTAATTGAGATATATTCTCACAAATAAACGTACCGGATGCATATGAGAAAAAAAAGAAGATATGTACTACTTGGCGAGGGAGGTATTTTCAGTTAATTCACACGATTTGATCAGAGAGATGCCAGATATCACCATTTGACTACGTAGAGAGAAAGAGAGAGAGAGAGAGAGAGAGAGAGAGAGAGAGAGAGAGAGAGAGATAAAACAAAACATGTGACATCACTGGAGAGGGTATTTTTATGTTATCCCGTCTCCCCCAATTCTGAGTGCGTGGGATTTTTGTACTAGTCCTTTTTATATTTTTTCTGTTGAAACTAGTCAAGTCTCAGGTAATATTATAACGTGTTTGACCCCATTTAATTGTCTTATTATGATTGACTAACCTTTTTTTTTTTGCTGAGGTTTTTACATTTATTTGATTTCGTCCTAATTGTGTTAACTATATTTTGCACATGTTAAGATATTCGTCTGTTGTTGTCAATTTGTTTAAATAAAGAAACTAGACCAAATTATGCCCTCTCGTATCCTTGCTCCTTTATTTTGTTAGATTAAGTGTTAAAAGTAACATAGGTAATTGATGTGCGCTTTATTTATTCTTATGCTTCGAAGGTGAAGATCCTGATTTCAACTTTCACACTATAAATCACTGCTCCCTCCAATGCATTTTGCATCACATTCTCCATAAAT
>NC_090767.1:5417038-5429538 GCF_036898095.1 Palaemon carinicauda
TGAAGAATGCTGGCATAAGTAATCAAAAACTGCACCGAATTCATAATTAAAGATTATTATGACACATCACCAGCGAATGTCCTACTTCAGGATCACTAGGGGTGTTCTTGCACCGATGGGATCACTGGGGCAACGTAAATTGTCTATCTGATTTAATCAGACGAAGGAAGAACATATACGGTTCGCTTACCGTTCTTCGTCACTAGAAGGCCTCCTCACGACTCCAGGAGGTCAGACACACGGCAACAGCCAGCAGCAGTGGCAGGCAGCAGCACAAAAGCAATAGCAATGCTTAGAAGGCTAAAATCCATTAGCAGGAGCCTCTCCAATTAAATGGTAGCTGCAGGATCAGGAACAAATATCTTCCGATTATCAAGCCGTGAAAAATGCTGTAAGACCTCCTCTGTTGGGGAGCCGACACTCTCTGCCCCGCTGCCCAAAAACGCACTCCAAGTAAACGGAGAGAGAGAGCGAAAGCATAACTATGTAATGCGGCAGTTCAACAAGCTAATCACTGAAGACGGGCAGTCCGCTCCACAAAACATGAAAAGCAAAAAAAAAGGAATACGGTGAATAAACACTATACAAATAAACACAAACAAAACCTTGGCCGGGGATAAAAGAATGTTCCAAGAGAACTTTTCGTGACTTTAATTAAAACAAATGGCAAAAACCACGAACAAAATATTTAAAGTAATTATGGATTACAGCTCCCCGGGACAAGGAAAAAAAATAATTTATTATTTTTTTTTTTTAAAAGGTAACTCCTAGCCAATATTAAACTAGTAATTTGTAATGCAAGCAAAAACATGAGCATTGTGCACAAAAGTAAATGCAAATATCAAAAACAAATATTTCATAAACCAAAACCACTATCCTTAAACATTAATATCAACTCTAAGATTATATATAGATAATGTCAAACTCAAACTTATATTAAGAAATCTTCCCAACACCGGACAAGAAAAAAAAAAAAAAAATAAAAAAAATTTGCGCAAATGTGATTGATGCAGAGTCCTTTACCCTTACACAACTACTCTTGGATTGCCACCTCATCATTTTCATTACCGAATGTCCTGGAAAGAACATCAGGGACTACGTTGTCTTTTCCAGCCACGTGACAAATAAAAAGGTTATATTCTTGGAGTAAAAGACTCCAGCGCAAAATACGCTGATTTTTATCTTTAAATTTATTAATAAAAATTAAGGGATTATGATCTGTAAAAACCTTTATTGGACATGCTGAGGAAGATAAATACACTTCAAAATGTATGATGGCTTTCACCAAGCATAAAGCCTCTTTCTCAATTGTTGAGTAACGTCTCTCTGCCGGTAACAACTTCTTGGAAAAGTAGGCGACTGGATGCGAGGTGCCATTTGCACCCTCCTGCAACAAGACAGCACCTAAACCTGTGTCACTGGCATCTGTAGCCAAACAAAAAGGCAAGGAAAAATCGGGAGAACGTAACAAAGGATAGGTTATTAAAGTACCTTTCAATTTTTCAAATGCATCCTGACACTCGTTATTCCACATAAATTTTACATCTTTCTTTAACAAATTTGTTAAGGGATTAGCAAGGTCAGAAAAATTCTTGATAAACTTCCTATAATAACCAACTAGACCCAAAAATCTACGAATACCTCTCTTGTTTCGAGGAGCTGGGAAGGCTGTAACTGCCTCAACATTCGCTCTCTTAGGAGCGATCTTACCCAAGCCAATTTCATGTCCTAAATAAACCACTTTTGCTTGAGCAAAATCACTCTTCTTTAAATTTATCACCAGACCAGCCCTCCTCAGCACCTCGAACAGCGCTCTTATCCTCTTAAGATGAGTTTCCCAATCATCACTGTAAATCACAAGGTCGTCAATATATACCACACAACCCTCCAGTTCACATGTAATAAAGTTCATCAGCCTCTGGAAGGTAGCGGCGGCATTCTTCATGCCAAATGGCATCACCTCACATTCATAGAGGCCGTCACCCGTCACAAAGGCTGATATTTTCCTTGCCCGGGGTGTAAGACCGACCTGCCAATATCCTTTTAACAGGTCAAATTTACTTATATAACGAGCAGATCCCACTCTATCTATACAGTCTTCCACCCTGGGCAAGGGGAACGAGTCCGTTTTTGTTATAGAGTTGACCTTGCGGTAGTCAAAACACATCCTAGGCTGACCATCCTCCTTCCTAACCAAAACTACCGGGGAGCTCCAAGGACTGCAGCTCGGTTTAATGAGGTTATGGTCAAGCATGTATTTAACTTCCTTACTGACTATTTCTCTCTTGAGGGGGTTCAGTCTATATGGACATTGCTTAATAGGCTGAGCATCCCCAACATCAACGTCGTGTTGCAAAATATGGGTCCTACCAGGTGCATCCTGAAAGAGATCTTTGTATTCGTTAATTAAATTAATTAGAGGTGCAGCTTTTTCTGCATCTAAGTGCTGAAATTTAGTATTCAGATTATTTAAAACATCAGAATTATTTTCCAAACCACTTGGGCTAACAGCAAATTTATCGCCCATGAACTGTTCATTTTCTACATTAACTACAGAAATAGGCACTACAGATTCTTCTACAGACCTGTCAATAAAAGATTTCATCATATTAACATGGCAAATACGGGTTTTTCTTCTCCTATCTGGAGTTTCAATCAGGTAATTTACATTGTTAATTTTCTTCAAAACCTTCCACGGACCTGAGAATTCCGCTTTCAGGGGATTGCCAGGCATAGGAAGTAAAACCAACACCTTGTCACCTACATTAAAAACCCTATCTCGTGTTTTAACGTCATACTTAGATTTCATCGAGGCCTGGGCTTTCGCCAAATGTTCCTGAGCAAATGACCGTGCTCTAAGCAATTTCTCCTGCAAATCTGAAAAATAATCCAATACATTAACTTCGGGAGTCTCTCCTTCCTAGTGTTCTCTCACTACATCCAAAGGGCCTCGAACACAGTGACCAAAAATAAGCTGGAAAGGAGAGAGACCCATTGACTCATTGGGGATCGATCGTATTGCAAACAATGCATAAGGTAATTCCTTATCCCAATCATTCCCAGTCTCAAAACAAAATTTTTTTAGCACAGACTTCAAGGTTTGGTGGAACCTTTCCACCTGGCCTTGGCTTTCCGGGTGATACGGTGCAGACTTCACGTGTTTAATACCAAACTCATTCATTTTCTTTTCAAAATACCTACTCGTGAAATTAGTGCCACAGTCACTCTGAATTACCTTAGGAAAACCAAATCGGGTAAAGAAACCAACCAACACTTCAACCACCTTTTCGGACCGTATACTCCTCAATGGGATAGCCTCAGGGAAGCGAGACATTCTATCAACCATAGACAATATATATTCATTCCCACCGCGCGTCCGCGGCAGGGGACCCACTACGTCAATTATCACTTCCCGAAAGGGTTCGCCCACGGAGGGTATAGGAATTAAAGGAGCCTTGGGTATTTTCTGATTAGGTTTCCCCACCAACTGGCACACATCACAAGATAATACGTGTCTCTTAATGTCTTTACGCATCCCAGGCCAAAAGAAATGTTCAGCAACCTTTTGAAAGGTTTTCCTAACACCGAAATGTCCCGATAAATCATTTTCATGTGCTAAATACATCAATTTATTTCGGTACCTTTCCGGAACAACCAATTGTCTGCACGATTCTACCTGATGGGCAGGTGCATTAGCCGACCTACTCAACCTGTAGAGCAAACCTTTCTCTTTTACGAATACTGGTTTCACCAAATCCTCGGGATTGCCGAGTTCTAATTTAGAAAACTCCTTACTCTGTGCCATTTTGAACGCCTTAGCGTCCCAGTTTACGTCATCCAAATTAACGATTTTCTTATTACTACAACCAGTCCTCATGTCAGTCATTTGTCTGTGTACTTGATATAAATCTAAGTCAACATCCTCGAGATCCATCTCCCGAGCTCTAGATCGGGTTACTACAGAGACAGGCTTATAAAAATTAGTTTCAATCTCATCGCCTTCACAAGTCACATTCAGGAGAGTCAAAATTGGACATATATTATCAATTGCACCTTCACCTTCAGCCAAATCATTCCCTAAAAGAAGGTGAATTCCGGGAACTGGCAAACTGTCTACCACAGCCAGCTTAGCAGTCCCTTTAAAATACTTGGTGTGAATATTAAACTTCTCTAAAGGACAAGACGTAATAGAGTTCGGGAAACCACCCAACACCACAAATTCATTATTAGAAAATACAAAATCCTTTGGAACAGCAGTTTTTAATATGAGAGACTGTGCTGCTCCAGAGTCCCGTAATACTTTTAAACAAACCTTTGTTCTTTTATTGTTACCAACAAACACAGATCCGTCAGAAATGTACCTCTTAAATTTTAGTCACTTTTCCTGTTCCATACTTTGGTTTACGTTTGTCGTTTTTTCAGCTACAACAATGTTTACTGGATTAGACCTTCTCTCCTTAAAGTTTTTCCAACCGTAACAATTAGCCTTTACGTGCCCCGTCTTGTGGCACCAATAACACTTCACACTACTACTACTACCAAAATTTCTACCACTACTACCACCACCATTAACCGATCTACTACTGTTTACGAAACTACGAGAGTCGCTTACACCTCTGTCTTCATTAGAATGTTTTTCTGACCCGTCTTTATTTGACCTTGATGTTCCTTTAGAAGACTGACGATTATTACTATGTGTATTATATTCATGGGGGAAGAACCTATCCTGATTAATTCTTTTCCTAAGGGGTTCCTCCCGATGAGTAAGTGCATACTCGTCGGAAGCAATTGCTATTTCCTGAAGGGAGTCGAGTTTCAACTCTTCCAAATGAATTCGCAAGTCACGACTCACGTTCCTCTTAAATTCTTCTGCCAGAAGCAGCTCTTTCAGTTTAACAAAATTGTCTACTTCTTTGGATTTCAACCAGTCATCAAGAAACTGAACTTTCTTTCGAGCAAACTCAACATAAGTAACGTCAAGATCCTTCCGCAGATTACGAAACTTCTGCCTGTATGCTTCAGGCACCAAATCATACGCTTTCAGCACAATACTTTTTACGGTGTCGTAATCCGCGGAGAGATCGTCACTAAGATTATTATAGACCCTTTGAACTTACGACACTGAACTAATGTTGTCCACATATCCTTTGGCCAGGCAAGCTTCTTAGCAATTTTTTCAAATGACACAAAAAACTCATTAACCTCCTCCTCGGAAAAGTGTGGTACCAGTTTTAACGCAGCGAACATATTAAACCTTGTTTCATCAACACTAGAATTATTATAGCTACCATTCTTTCCCTGATTCAACTTAATCTGTAATTTAAGCACCTCAATTTCATGTTCTCTTTCTTTTGCCCTTTCATCGGCTCTAAGTTGTAGAGCTCTAAACTCCAGTTCCTTCATCTTGGTTTTTTCTTTCAAAATTTCCAATTGGTCATCACCATTATCAATAGAATTTTCTTTACCTTCACCTTCTAATTCCTCCACCTCCTCAGGCTCACTCTCATCCAGCCTACTACTTTCCAGAACATCCTTCCTATCAAGAGTCTCTCTATATATCTTAGCGGCCTGCAAGACCTCAAATAACAACGGTCCCTTCTTAACCTCAGTGGATAAACTTAAATCCAAGAACTCTGCAATCAACCACAATTGATCCCTTTTTAGTTTAAATAGATCCTTTTCCCAGTTAACACTAGCCAAAAAGTTCGCTACCTCAGCTTCTTCACCCTCTAAATAATGCATCCTGAATTAATTAAATAGAAATAATCACTCTAAATACGTTCAGTGGCTTGACCGCCTCTCCGAGAGCCGTTTACAGTTGAAAATTATGTCGCTAAACTGAATCCTGGCAGGGTCGCCAAATTATGTAATGAACTCAAGATTGATTATGTTCATCCAGGATTTTTTTTCAGACTGGCTCAGTGCCAAAATACCAGGCAAGAACCAGCAGCGACACAAAATTCAAAAAGCAAAACAATTCTCAAAGAGGGATACAAAAAACACTGAATCAAACTTAACAATAAAATTTAATTAACAAAAGTAGTCTTAAATTACATAAAGTAGTCCTCGAAAAGCTTTCTTAGGAACTGGAAAAACACATACACTACTGTACAATAATAACTCTCGAACCGTCACACGCCTACCTAATTTGTATACCGCAGTCGAAGAGAAAGAAAAGGTGTAGGAGGTAGAAAAATACACACTTTCCCTAGCATACGACAGTTAGAGTTCCAGAGTGAAGTAAACCTTAAAAATAATTAATTTTACAATAATTATCAAAATACACCTTTAAATAATAAATCCGAAATTGGCGATAATACTACACTTTACAGGTCACGAGGAAATATCTGAAGAATGCTGGCATAAGTAATCAAAAACTGCACCGAATTCATAATTAAAGATTATTATGACACATCACCAGCGAATGTCCTACTTCAGGATCACTAGGGGTGTTCTTGCACCGATGGGATCACTGGGGCAACGTAAATTGTCTATCTGATTTAATCAGACGAAGGAAGAACATATACGGTTCGCTTACCGTTCTTCGTCACTAGAAGGCCTCCTCACGACTCCAGGAGGTCAGACACACGGCAACAGCCAGCAGCAGTGGCAGGCAGCAGCACAAAAGCAATAGCAATGCTTAGAAGGCTAAAATCCATTAGCAGGAGCCTCTCCAATTAAATGGTAGCTGCAGGATCAGGAACAAATATCTTCCGATTATCAAGCCGTGAAAAATGCTGTAAGACCTCCTCTGTTGGGGAGCCGACACTCTCTGCCCCGCTGCCCAAAAACGCACTCCAAGTAAACGGAGAGAGAGAGCGAAAGCATAACTATGTAATGCGGCAGTTCAACAAGCTAATCACTGAAGACGGGCAGTCCGCTCCACAAAACATGAAAAGCAAAAAAAAAGGAATACGGTGAATAAACACTATACAAATAAACACAAACAAAACCTTGGCCGGGGATAAAAGAATGTTCCAAGAGAACTTTTCGTGACTTTAATTAAAACAAATGGCAAAAACCACGAACAAAATATTTAAAGTAATTATGGATTACAATATATAGATATATATATATATATATATATACATATATATATATATATATATATATATATATATTTGTTAAGCTACTGTTCATTCCTTCTTTACTTGCTTCCATTTCATTATGTAGCTGGGAATACTAACTTTTTATTTTTAGACTAAACTCATCAATTTTTTTTTTTAAAGTAAAGTGTTAATTTTTGTTCCATTCTATGGTTGCTTGATTTTAACCTGATTATTACTGGTAAATATCTAACCAAATTAACTTTTTCAATGAGATAATATCTATTTTATTTTTTGTTTCTCCAATTGGGCTTTTCCATGTCCTTTTATATGTTCCCTTTTTACAAAAGTAAAAGGTGTTCATGATTCTACAAGCATGTCTCCTTTGTCAATCCTTGTGCCTACTCAAAATTTATATACAACTGATTCTCCCCTCTTCTTTTGACCTACATTATCACTGAAATCACTCAAAGCGTATGTAGATTGAGTCAGGTTTTTCATAGATATCTCTAGATCTTCATAAAAGTCTTTTTTGTGTTCCTCAGTATGGGAAATTGTTGGTACTTTACGTCTGAAGGATGTTCAGTTGATACTTGTTATTCAATTTGTTAATTAATCCTAAAATTCTATTACTAATAGTTAAAAATAGTTCATGTCACATTCTTCTCTTTCCTCATACACCTGACAACATTGACGTTACCAAACAATTCTTCTTCGCTCAAAGGGTTAACTATTGCACTGTAATGGTTTAGTGGCTACTTTCCTCTTGGTAAGGGTAGAAGAGACTCTTTAGCTATGGTAAGCAGCTCATCAAGGAGAAGGACACTCCCAAATTAAACCATTGTCTCTCATCCTCTTCTTTATTTTGGAATTTTTATAGTTTATACTGTATATAAAGATCTATTTTGCTTTTATTACTGTTATTGAAATATTACCAGAATGTATGAAATATCACATGAGGTTGTGCTCAAGATAAATAGAAGAAAAAGAGAGAGCTGGTGAGACCGGAGTATGTAATAGAAGATGAAATATTATTAGAAGGAGGAAGGATTAATGAGGTAGAATCGTTGAAGTATTTAGGAACTATGATATCTAATACAGGGTCTTTAGAATTAGAGTTTAGTGAAAGATTGAAAAATTTATATCAGACAATGGTTAGGTTCAGTAAAATTTGGAATCAAATCGCCTTAAATTACATAATAAAATCCGACTATATACCAGTTTGGCGAGAGTAGCATTACTGTATGGACATGAGTCATGGTATGACCATGAAACTATCTCCAATAGATTTAGTAGATTGGAGAATAGAGCCCTCAGAAGGATAATGGCAGTTAGATGGCAGGACAGAATTAGAAATGAAACTATAAGAGAGATTACTCGAGTTCCATATATGGATGAGATCATAGTGAGGGGTAGATGGAGATGGTTTGGGCATGCTCTTCGCCCTAGCTCTTCGCACTCCCCAAGAGAGATTAGTTCACCAAACGTTCAGCTGGTCTCCACAAAGCACTGAGAGAGTTAGAAGACCTAGGCCTACATGGCTGAGGACTATGAAGCGAGAAGTTGGAGATGATGAATGTAGAAGTATGGAATTAAAAGCTCAAGGTAGAGATAACTAGCGAAATCTACCCGAGGCCCTTTGCTTTAATAAGCGTAGGAAGAGATGATGATGATATTCTTTTGCAGTTTATTTATCACTTTATTCTCACTAGGGGTTTCCCACACTTTCATTCACCAAGTTATGATTACCTTAAATTTCGTCTCCTTTTTCATGGTATATTTGATCTTCAAAACCACATGGTATTCTGCCTTCTTGCAATACGGAAAAAAATTGATATTCTGATTAAGTTTTATGAATTCTCTCATTAGGAAATAACGGTGTAAAATCTGGATAGAGGATAAATCAAGTAGCTACTGATAATTCTATTAACCTATGTACATCTCTCTCACATTCTCTCTCTGCCTATATAAACGCAATCGTTTTTAAATTTCTATTAATTATCTCAAAAACAATTATGCCTAATCAAAAGTGCAGTAGTACTTCAGCAGGATATAATCTCCAGAAAGGTCTAAAAATCCATTTAGTATATTCCTCCCAGGAGACACTTGGACTCTCGGATTAATGGGATAAACGGAAAAGGTAATCCTATAATGACTCCAAGAGAAATAAGTACATAACACCGTAGCGGAAAAATCACCACCACGTACAAGCCGACAGAGAATGCAAATCCAGTTCCTTCATGTCAATATATCAAGTCAGATTTCATAGATTTATATTATGTAAAAATAAAGAAAGTAAAAAGTACCAAAATTTGGCATTTTCAAAATTAGATGTAGGCTACCAATTGTACTTGATACCTGGTAACTCACCAAATTTCGTTAACAAGTACCAAAAAACGTTACCATGTGGGCCTATCCTGGGTACCCAGAACTAAGCAGGCTAGTCCGTAGTGTGTGAAGGCATTTCTTATAGGATTGGACCGTCACTCCAGTCCTTGAGGACAAACCGTACGGTCAGTCCTCTGCGTGTATGGCGGGCTTAAGTGGGACCATGGCTAGTGGGTGGGCACCTGGTTGGGCACAGGATTCTCGTGGCTAGGCATGTGCCCATCCATGCCTACCCTTAGCTACGAGACTGACTTTTGATGGCATTTTTGGACTATAAAAAAAAAAAAACAATTGATAGCACCAGCCTGTTTTGTGGAGAGTCCTGTGCTATTATAGAGTTCCTTATATATGAGGAAGTGCAAAGTTGATGTTAGTGGAGCACTATCATATGAATTTCAAGTGAACTGTGGAATACTCCAAGGGAAAGTGTTGTCGTCTATGTTTTTATCCTCCTCATGAATTTTGTAATACGTAGAACAGTTGGAGAGGGAAGAGAAGAATTGGACTGGATTGATAGTAGGAAATTAGGTAACGTAGATTCCTAGAGTATGCTGATGATGCTATCCTTATTAGCAAAACATCACTGGATTCACGATACTTGCTTACTATAATGCATAAAATGATGAAAAAAAAAAGGTCAGAGATGATGAGAACAGATTATGCAATGGGAGTCGAAATATCATTGGAAGATGAACCAATTAACAAGATAGAATCATTTAAATATATAAGAACTATGGTTTCTAATACGAGGTTTTTCAAATTGGAGTTTAAGGGAAGATTGAAAAAAGCAAATCAGACAATGGCTACATTAAGAAAAATTTGGGAATCAAATCTGAAATTACAAATAAAATTAGGCTATATATCACTTTAGTGAAATAGGTGTTACAGTATGGAAATAGGTCATGGTATGACAATGAAACAATCTCCCATCGATTTAGTAGATTTTAAAAACAAAATCCTCAGAAGAATATTGAGAGTTACATGTCAGAAATGAAACTATAGGAGAGATTACTCGAGTGCCATATGCGGATGAGATCATGCTTAGGAGTAGATGTTGATGGATTGGGCATGCTCTTTGCATTCCCCAACAGAGATTAGTTCACAAAACTTTTAACTGGGCTACACAAGGAACTAGAAGAGTAGGAAGACCCAGGCCTACATGGCTGAGGGCTATGAAGAGTAAAGCAAAAGATAATGAATGGAGAAAAAAACATCTACCATAGATTTTTCAAACTAGCATAATGGAGCAAGGAAAGGGGGAGGGGTGTGCAAATCGATCTAAATATCTAGCCGTCATTTTATATAGATCACATACACACACACACACACACATATATATATATATATATACATATATATACTGTATATATATATATATATATATATTTATATATATATGTGTATATATATATATATATATATAGGTGCATATATATATACATATATATGTAAGTGTATATATATATGTATATATATATAAATATACACCTACATATAGATATATATAATATATATATATATGCATATATATATATATATATATACACCTACATATATATATATATATATACATACACCTACATATATATATATATATATATACCACCCATACTATGTTTGTTTGCTGTGAGCGGTCAGACTATAGTCTCCCACTATCCAAAGATAACTGAGAACATGTGAGAGGCCTCTATCCTGCAGTGGACTAGAAATAGCTGTATTTGTAATTATTGCATACTATATATATGTTGTTGAAATGTGATCTAGAAGTTCGGAAGTCTATTTATGATGATAGTGACAAAGTTATGGACATCTTGAAAAAGTTTACGTGAATATTACTCACAACCAATGAAATTTATAAGCTGAACTAAATTGAACTAACCTGATGACCATACAATGAATTCAAGAAATTGCAAAGCTTGCACTTTAGAAATGAAGAGATTATCAGAAAATAGGGACCTTGGATTCCAATTAAGTTCCAGTTTGTTATGAAACAATTCAGATTCGAGAATTGATAGATGAGAAGTATTTTGTTCTGGTAAGAAACTGAAGACTTTCTTCTTTTCTAAATGGAATTAGCAGAGTGATGTGCAAAATACCTAAGAATGTATATATTAAACGGATTTTGTAGGTCCTTTGGCGAGTAAAGTTTCCCTACGTAATATGACCAGAAAAGTAGTCCTTGGAATAAAGTTAGTAGAATATACAGCATATGCATTGAAAGTATACATACTTTCATACAGAGTTCTTTGTCTTCAGGCAAATTTTGATCTATTTACACATTGATACTTTCACGTGCATAAAAAAATCTCATTTGCTAAAACTAAGGAAGTTTTACTGGACTCATTTAGTCCCCCTTTCATAATAACGTCTTTTAAGAGAGAGAGAGAGAGAGAGAGAGAGAGAGAGAGAGAGAGAGAGAGTGAATCACCTTGAATGTCAGATATTCGTTTTGCGATAACATACATACACACATACATACATACCTGAAGTGCAAAATCCTCCCACATTAGGTTTATGTTCAAGAGCATCAGGACGATATCATTACACTCACAGTGTCCCCTTTTACTTTAGAAACAGAGGCAGAGGAGTTTATTCTGTGACAAAAGACCTATTATAATTAATGTCCTTCTCTTGTTCCACAAAACGACCGCAATAAGTGTAAGCAATCCTCTTCATTGGCCTTTTTTTATGGCTCTCAAAATAATACATGATGCCAGAGAAATATTAATCAATGAACTCACAATGAACAACAAAAGAAATTAGATCATAATTACAATACCAGTAGTGTGGGAATCGCTTGAATAACCCCCCCCCCCTCTCTCTCTCTCTCTCTCTCTCTCTCTCTCTCTCTCTCTCTCTCTCTCTTTTCTGAAATACATAGTAAAGTTGCGAAACTAGAGAATAAGTCGTTTGAAAACTTCTTTGTATTTTGGTTAGGTTTTGAAGATTCATATGTATTGAATTGGTAATTTTCATCCCCAGGAATGACTTGAGCTTTGTCCATTCCCTAGTGCCTAAGGGGACCGCAAAGGACCATTTTATGTCTAGACACCCTTCAATCCTAGA
>NC_090767.1:5434538-5436699 GCF_036898095.1 Palaemon carinicauda
GAGAAGGGGATCCAACAGCTGTCAGTTTCTTAATAATTCCGGAAAAGTCAGATTTTAGATAAAAGGATAATACTGGATTAACGGAAAACAGACCTGGACTTAGATTCAAATTTCTATCTTGAGTACAGGAGATTAAAAATGATTCAACAATATTCCTTTGGAAATAGTAATTTACATGGATTACTTTTTCCGTCTTTGACCAACCAATTCTGTGACTTGACCCTAACCAGTGGGAGGCCAAAGCATTATTAAGAGAACCCCTGGAGACGGCCACCTGATGCTGTTTTAATCTGACTGGTATACTTTTTTATGTTTGGCCGACATAAAATAGGTTACACTCTGAACAAGGAATGCTATATATTACATTATTATCATTTCCAGAACTATTCTTAATTAACATGTTTTTTTAATGTAGAAATTATATTTAAACACTACAGCAATGTCTAGTTTTTTCAAAAGGGGTATAACATCTAAAACACAAACATGAAATGGCAAACAAAGCATATTATTAATTGTTTCCTTTCTCTCTAATTGGACACTATAAAATGTTTTCTTAGCCTTTTTCATACATTTTTCTAAGAAATATTTGGGATAACAAAGATCTATTGCAGTTTTTTCTATTTTAGTGAACTCCTCCTCGATGTAATCTGGGCTACAAATTCTCAATGCCCTAAGGTACATGGAGGAAAAAACTGAATGCTTTATATTTTTAGAGTGACCGGAGTAAAAATGTACATATGAAAAATTATTTGTAGGCTTTCTATATATGGAAAACTTAAATTTATCTGTTTCTCTAACTATCAAAACGTCTAAAAATGGGATACGGTTATTTTCTTCATTTTCTATAGTGAATTTTATTGATGGTACTAATGAATTAATGATTGAAACAAAACCCTCAAGATTAAAATTTTATTCTAAAATACCTAGAACATCATCAACATATCGATACTACACAATTTGGAAGACCACACTGAAGGAATTAATCTAGATTCAAAAAATTCCATATATATGTTGGATAAAAGTGGGGACAAAGGATTACCCATAGCCATACCAAAAACTTGTTCATTGAAATCTCCATTAAAACTAAATTTACACTTTTTAATGCACAAACAAATGAGCTCAATAATAGTATGGGTTGATAAAGGTAAATCATAAGCATCTAAAATACCCGACAGGTATTTTAACTTACCTTCACATTCTAAAATGACTAAATGAGTTATCTCATGAGGTGAGATATGACTTAAGGGGAAGTTTATATTTACGTCATTGTAAAGCTATCGGTGTCAATCCTTTAATGTAATGTTCTACGGTATTACCTCCCGGTGGTCTTAGGGCGTTTTGACTTTTACAGTACTGCTCCCCCTAACTCTTTGTGAAGCTGTCGTTAATGTAACTGATTCAGTCCAACCACACTTGATTGGGATTTACTATTCTGCGCCCTGGAGTAGCATCTGAACATCAAGGACTTGAACGTGTGCAGGGAAAGCAAACCGTCTTCGTTGCGGTTCTCTAGTTTGTCAAGTGTGAGAGTGTTGGCGCTCTATCCTTCAGGCTCGGGTCCGGAAATCAGAAACGGGGAGGCCTTTCCCAGAACTATTTTCCACAGAGTGTACGAAAATCCATGTCAATAATACATGTTAAGGTTAAAGGTCAAGGTCAAACACAAAATTATAAAATATTTCATAGATTTCTGTGCATGGAAGAGGATTTTTCAATTAGTGACTTATAATCTGCTGGACTATTGTTCGAGACCTGCTACCCTGGAAAGGTATGATGGGTCGTACACGACCCTACAGCATTTTCTAAACCTGTTTTTTCCCCATAAATCATCAGCTGTCTCGAATATGGAAGTGATCGACCTGCAAGGGGTGACTAGTCTACATGCCATTGTCTGCTTTAGGACTGTTTTTCGTCTAACTTCCCTCCTTCCCCGTTTTCTTACCCCCCCCCCCCCAGGGGTCGACCTCGACCCTGACATACCTTTATAGGGGTAAATGATCAAACAGGAAAGTTATTACATAATTATAAATTGTCGAACAGTGTTGATACTTGTTTGGTTCTTTATAGTTAGAAAGTGTGGGTGGATGGTGTGTCTACCACTTGCATGACATTGGTTTTGGCTTAGATGCCATATATTGCCATGGGGTCCATTTTCCCTCAA
>NC_090767.1:5437199-5439699 GCF_036898095.1 Palaemon carinicauda
ACCAATCATTCAAATTCTAATCTGGGCAAACTGCTGACACATCGCTCACATCAAAACCAAAAACAAGCTTTCTGACAGAAGTTTCATAATAGAGACAAACTTTACATACAATGCTTTCACAACAGCGACATTCCCATCTTGTGTTGTCTCATATATTTTGCTCGCACTTAAACTAAGCCAAACTCGAACACTGACCAAACAAACAACAATCATTCTAGGACACTTATTCATCCAAGCTGACCTACATCATGCAAACAAAGGCTTTTGCGTTACCACCACATCATCATCTACTACCTCGCACTTTTTAGTCCTAAGCCATGTAGGCCCATGGGGCTTCCAATTCTTCTAGTGCCTTGTGGAGCCCAACTAAACATTTGGTGAACTAATCTCTCTAGGTTAGTGCAAACAACACATCACAGAGAACTAATTTGGAAGCGGAAGTTCCTAGTGTAGTTACGAATATGGAAAACCATTCCGAACAGATCTAGGTTAAACCTCAAACAACAAAACATACTGGGCGGGAAAACGTAAATTTACGTTACAACTGAACGCTATAGAATTTCTCCAAAGTCAAAACTGTCCCCAAATTATGTTAAACTTTATTCAGAACATAACAAATCCTTCATAACCTGACACTGAGGTCAAAAAAAAAAAAAAGAAAATCTTCAAAGAAAAACTTTCTTACTTCCCTACCCTTAAGGGACAATTATAAGCTAAAAAACCTAATTCTCTCTCAATTTTTCCACTAAACTATCTCACAAAGTTTTGACACCATCAGACACAAAGACCAAAATTCTCACTTAGTCATCTCCACACTTTTTTTTTTTTTATTCTGCGAACATATTGACGCTGCTCCTGCGCGTGCCAATCTTGCATATCTCTCTCTCTCTCTCTCTCTCTCTCTCTCTCTACCCTCTCTCTCTCTACTCTCTCTCTCTCTCTCTCTACCTCTCTCTACCTCTCTCTCTCTCTCTCTCTCTCTCTCTCTCTCTCTCTCTCTCTCTCTCTCTCTCTCTCTCTCTCTCTCTCTCTCTCTCTCTCTTCGCACCTCATACATTCACACACAGGGACTCACATGGGCCGAACTCTGCTGACCAAAACTCTCCAACAATCACCAGATCTTTCTACCTCGTATCTTTCTTGCATTTCTCAGAGAACAAAGAGCTTATAGCTAAAAACATGAGAAAAATAAAACTATAAAAACATAGTATGTAAAAATACTGAAACCCAACAAACAAACTGAGCTCAAAATCTTACATTTAAGTCCTTATTTTATACACAAACAGGCATTACGGCATAAACAAAAACCACAAATCGAAAAGAAAACAAAAACAAGGTCTTGTTTGATCTTTGAGACAAGTCACTGACACTTACATAATTCTGAAGGGCAATTATCTAGCCTCTTATTGGTCTTTTACTCAGGGAATTCACACATCATCTCATTCGCTTCATTCATCTTCATTCATGTCAGCTGCCTATAATCGGGCAGGCCTGCTCTTTAAACTTGAAATGCATTCGCGTTCCCTGTTAAATCATTTTACATTACTTGTTCAACATAATTTGTTAACAATGCTCGGTGTCATCAATCAGACCGAACACTAGTAAACAAATCACATATTACACAGTGTAACTAAAAGAAAACTAAATGCAAGAACTTTAAATCTCCTACGTGACATTACTAATTACTTAACAACTGTTAACAACTGAACTCACCTTGTTATTACGTCAACAATCGAATCTTCATTACTTAGGATCATCTCAGACTAAGACTGACAAACAATAGCTTAACTCTTTCTTTTAAAACATTACATAACGATCTAAGTAGGCTATGTCTAAGGCCTTTGTCCTGCATTCGACTAATCATGGGTGATGATGATGATATTGAATCATAGCCCAGAAATAAAAATGTCCAGCTATAAACAGGCAAAGAAAGACCACAAACAGACGGGAGTGGACTCATATGTCTGAGGGCTTTGTCCTGCATTCGACTAATCATGGGTGACGATGATGATAACGAATGATAAACCAGAAATATATATTTACTGGAATCAACTGGCATAGTAAGACCTCAAACAGACGGGAGTGGACAAACATGTCTGAGGGCTTTGTCCTGCATTCGACTAATCTCCTTATCTCTCAGTCTGTCTCTCTCTCGGTTTCTCTACTTGTCAGTCCTAAAAAACCTCCTTTAAATGAATTTTGCTGTTCATGTTTTCTTCCAATGTTTACAGAGTCTACGATGAGAGAGAGAGAGAGAGAGAGAGAGAGAGAGAGAGAGAGAGAGAGAGAGAGAGAGAACAATAATAATAATAATAATAATAATAATAATAATAATAATAATAATAATAATAACCTTTATTCCAATATTCAGGGTTTTCTATTTACATCAGAGAGAGAGAGAGAGAGAGAGAGAGAGAGAGAGAGAGAGAGAGAGAGAGAGAGAGAGAGAATATTAATTATAATAATAATAATAATAATAATAATAATAATAATAATAATA
>NC_090767.1:5447199-5472199 GCF_036898095.1 Palaemon carinicauda
TATAGAGAGCAAAAGGTGGAAGTAAAGCGCAAGGTACGTGAGGCAAAGAGGGCAGCTGACCTGAGGTGGGGTCAGGGACTGGGTCAGTCATATGAAGAGAATAAGAAGAAGTTTTGGAAAGAAGTGAAGAGAGTAAGGAAGGCCGGCGCAAGAATTGAAGAGACAGTGAAAGATGGAAATGGAAGGTTGTTAAAAGGAGAGGAGGCAAGGAAAAGGTGGGCGGAATATTTTGAAAGTTTGCTGAATGTTGAGGATGATAGGGAGGCAGATATAATTGCTGTTCCAGGTGTTGAGGTGCCAGTGATGGGAGATGAGAATGAGAGAGAGATTACAATAGAGGAAGTGAGGAGAGCACTAGATGAAACGAGAGTAGGAAAAGCATCTGGTATGGATGGTGTGAAAGCTGAGATGTTGAAGGAAGGGGGTGTGACTGTACTTGAATGGTTGGTGAGATTGTTTAATGTGTGTTTTGTGTTGTCAATGGTACCAGTAGATTGGGTCTGTGCATGTATTGTACCACTATATAAGGGTAAGGGAGATGTGCATGAGTGTTGTAACTCAAGAGGTATTAGTTTGTTGAGTGTAGTTGGAAAAGTGTATGGTAGAGTACTGATTAATAGGATTAAGGATAAAACAGAGAATGCAATCTTGGAAGTACAGGGTGGTTTTAGAAGAGGTAGGGGTTGTATGAATCAGATTTTTACAGTTAGGCAGATATGCGAGAAATATTTAGCAAAAGGTAAGGAGGTGTATGTTGCGTTTATGGATCTGGAGAAAGCATATGATAGAGTTGATAGGGAAGCAATGTGGAATGTGATGAGGTTATATGGAGTTGGTGGAAGGTTGTTGCAAGCAGTGAAAAGTTTCTACAAAGGTAGTAAAGCATGTGTTAGAATAGGAAATGAAGTGAGCGATTGGTTTCCGGTGAGAGTGGGGCTGAGACAGGGATGTGTGATGTCGCCGTGGTTGTTTAACTTGTATGTTGATGGAGTGGTGAGAGAGGTGAATGCTCGAGTGCTTGGACGAGGATTAAAACTGGTAGGCGAGAATGATCATGAATGGGAGGTAAATCAGTTGTTGTTTGCGGATGATACTGTACTGGTAGCAGACACAGAAGAGAAGCTTGACCGACTAGTGACAGAATTTGGAAGGGTGTGTGAGAGAAGGAAGTTGAGAGTTAATGTGGGTAAGAGTAAGGTTATGAGATGTACGAGAAGGGAAGGTGGTGCAAGGTTGAATGTCATGTTGAATGGAGAGTTACTTGAGGAGGTGGATCAGTTTAAGTACTTGGGGTCTGTTGTTGCAGCAAATGGTGGAGTGGAAGCAGATGTACGTCAGAGAGTGAATGAAGGTTGCAAAGTGTTGGGGGCAGTTAAGGGAGTAGTAAAAAATAGAGGGTTGGGCATGAATGTAAAGAGAGTTCTATATGAGAAAGTGATTGTACCAACTGTGATGTATGGATCGGAGTTGTGGGGAATGAAAGTGATGGAGAGACAGAAATTGAATGTGTTTGAGATGAAGTGTCTGAGGAGTATGGCTGGTGTATCTCGAGTAGATAGGGTTAGGAACGAAGTGGTGAGGGTGAGAACGGGTGTAAGAAATGAGTTAGCGGCTAGAGTGGATATGAATGTGTTGAGGTGGTTTGGCCATGTTGAGAGAATGGAAAATGGCTGTCTGCTAAAGAAGGTGATGAATGCAAGAGTTGATGGGAGAAGTACAAGAGGAAGGCCAAGGTTTGGGTGGATGGATGGTGTGAAGAAAGCTCTGGGTGATAGGAGGATAGATGTGAGAGAGGCAAGAGAGCGTGCTAGAAATAGGAATGAATGGCGAGCGATTGTGACGCAGTTCCGGTAGGCCCTGCTGCTTCCTCCGGTGCCTTAGATGACCGCGGAGGTAGCAGCAGTAGGGGACTCAGCAGTATGAAGCTTCATCTGTGGTGGAAATGTGGGAGGTTGGGCTGTGGCACCCTAGCAGTACCAGCTGAACTCGGCTGAGTTCCTGGTTAGGCTGGAGGAACGTAGAGAGTAGAGGTCCCCTTTTTTGTTTTGTTTCTTGTTGTTGTCGGCTACCCCCCAAAATTGGGGGAAGTGCCTTTGGTATATGTATGTATATATATACATATATATATATATATATATATATATATAAATATATATATATATAATATATATATATATATATATATATATATATATATATATATATATATATATATATATATATATATATGTGTATATGTATATATATAGACACACACACACGCACTTATATATATATATATATATATATATATATATATATATATATATATATATATATATATATATATATATATTTATATATACATATATATATATATATATATATATATATATATATACATGTATATATATATATATATATATATCTATATATACATATATATATATATATATATATATATATATATATATTTATATATATACATATATATATATATATATATATATATATATATATATATATATATATATATGTATGTATATATATATATATATATATATATATATATATATATATGTATGTATATATATATATATATATATATATATATATATATATATATATATTTATATATATAGAGTATATATATATATAGATATATATATATATATATATATATATATATAGTATATATATACATACATATATATATATATATATATATATATATATATATGTATATATGTATATATCTATATGTATATATATATATATATATATATATATATATATATATATATATATATATATATATATATATATATATATATATATATGTATATATATATATATATATATATATATATATATATATTTATGTATATATATATATATATATATATATATATATATATATATATATATATATATATATGTATATATGTATATATATATATTTCAAATAAGCCATATATAATAATACATTAAAGTCTGGATTCTCTTAACGACCTCGGGATCAGAGCCCCAGGCGGAATTGCCCAAAGACTATGATATCAGAACGGCGGGGAATTGAACCCTCGTCCAGGATATCTGTATGCCAGTGACCATATCACTCAGCCACGAAGAAAGATAAAAGTCAATGACAATTCTTTTGTACATATACTTGTCAAATTCAGGTTTTCTGTACTTAGAATTGAAATCAACCCATCTTCACCATCGTAGCTAATTGTTAATTTGTAGGTTTGGGACTTGGCATTCGATTAATGATAAATTTTTGCACATTCAAACGTGTTTCTTTCATATTTCAAATAAGCCATATATATTATTACATTAAAGTCTGGATTCTCTTACCGACCTCGGGATCAGAGCCCCAGGCGGAATCGCCCAAAGACTATGATATTAGACCGGCGGGGATTTGAACCCTCGTCCAGGATATCTGTATGCCAGTGACCATACCACTCAGCTACGATGGTGAAGATGGATTGATTTCAATTCTAAGTACAGAAAACCTGAATTTGACAGGTATATGTACAGAAAAACGACGACGAGAGGTAGCTATCCATACGCCGACCGCCGACGCGCCCCTTCGTTGAAAAACAAGAGGAGCCCTCCGACGCCCGAAACGATACGAAGACTAGCCTCATCAGCCTTCTACGCCGCCTGATGTCTTGGGGGGTGTGGGAGTACTTGTAAGGACATCACTCCCTCCGTCATTCAGCATTCTCATCGAATTCTCCATTTAATTTAAATTCTCCTTTCGCCACACTGGCTAATTGTATATATTTGTTCTGCTCCCTCAGAGCTACAATTTAATGTATTTCTCATTTCGTTACATTATTTCATTGACTAGTATTTCGAGTATTTGTACGTGTGAGGAAACACACTTTGTGGCGGTTGGTTCAAGCCAGATTGGCGCCAGCACGCATGCTACATTTCCGTCCGCACCTTGTATTATATTCTCGCACCTGTTTGAATAAACTGTCAGTTGTTGGTGATAGCTCGTCTTACTGTCAAAAACATCAGCCAAAAGGGTTGCATTTTTCCTTTTGGACAGTGAGTGACTGAGCCATCTGGTCTAAGTAAAGGAGGAACTGTTGCATCTACACCAAAGAGTGAAGAATTGAGGTTAGACCACCATTTATGTTCCTGAGTTGTACCAGAAAGGGTTTCTTTTATGGTTAAATTGTACTCCTTTTCAGTTGAGGCATAGTAAATAATGTGATTCAACCGGTTTTCACCTTCATTTCAACCACAATAACAACAACCAGTTTGGCTACTTGAAGTTAGTCAAACTGTTTTTTTCTGTTTGTTTGCAGTTGAAATGAAGCTTCAATTCGGTTAAATCACGTTATTTACTACAGAAAAACATATTTTCTGTTCGAAACGATACCCTGTATTACAGTAAAACTTTTCCATTCCCTTTCTTTCAAAAAAAAAGGAAATGATTCAGTTTAAAGGTGACATTACTACATCACTATAGTCACTATTGATTTCACAAATAATGATGATAATGATGGTGTCAGTAATGAATAGTAATGATCAGGACGGTAATGAAGAGGAAACCAGTTTCGGGAGCAGTGATAGTCAAACAAAGCTCCTCATGACTCCGCCTCCTTTCTGCGCTGATTGGTTCTCTACAAAAATGTGGGCGGAGTTATTTGACCTCAAGAACCAATCACTAAAAGGGACATGAAAAGGTTTCTCTCGACCTATAATATTGCGATAGTCCAATAAAGTTTAATTGTTATTGGCTTACTCTCTACAGTATATGAGTGTATCCTGAGAAGACTGATGTCATCCCACAATGTTATAGAAATTGGAATGCTCGCTGTAATGCTCGGGTGCATACACTCATTGACTCATGCACGCATAAACAATTGACTCACGCATGCACACGCACATTGACTCACGCACGCTCAAACACATTAACTCACACACGCACACACACACATATCAATGCGAAACCATTGCCACTAACTTTAGTTATTTGTCTCTAATTCCGTTATTTTCAGTTATCATTATTCCCATATATATATATATATATATATATATATATATATATATATATATATATATATATATATATATATATATATATTTATATATATATATATAAGTATATATATATATATATATATATATATGTATATATATATATATATATATATATATATATATATATATATATATATATATATATATATATATATTTATTTATATATTGTAACGATCTCCTATGAGTTAGTCTATGAGTAGGAGAGGAAACATTACACAAATACCCACAGTCACTTTATATCAAACCAGAATATTATGGAACGTAAATTAAATATAAAAGAAATGCTATATAAATATATATATATATATATATATATATATATATAATATATATATATATATATATATATATATATATATATATATATATATATATATATATATATATATAAATATATATATATAGTTACACGAATAACAAGTTACTACTAAATAACGACAGTGAAAATCATACAAATAAAGTAAGAAAAACATACAAGTACTTAACAATTGTAAATAATTACTTCACAAACACTCTTCTAGTATGTAAAAAATATTAAATGTAGTTACCACCACAGATCAGCTGGAAAGGGGTTAAAGGTCCCGTAGTCTGAAAGCCAATGACATATGCTCTTATAAAGCCAAGGAGGTTAACAGAAAGCGAGACTCAACAAGGAGTCTCGAGACTGAAGAGACAGGTGGTAGCATACTTAATGATTATACAGTACAGAAACAATTATTCCCCGGACATATGATTAATGCAAATCATATTCTACAAAATATAAACATAATCGTAACAGTTCCCCCGGGCTAAAAGGCAGCTGAGAGGTTTCATGATGATCATCCATTTATTTTGGATGGGAGGGATGCTTGAAGATGCCTAAACGCGAGACAATGCATCTGCTACTTTATTCTCTGCTCCAGGAATATGCTTCCCTTTCACGTTGAATTCCTGGATAATGAAAGACCACCGGAGCAGTTTCTTGTTATGGAGCTTGGCCCTTTCAAGGAAGGCCAGTGGCAAGTGGTCTGATACGACAGTCACAGGAGTATTTCCATGCAGATATATGCTGAAATGTAGAAGTGCAGCTACAACACCATAGAGCTCTTGCTCTACAGTAGACCAACGCTGCTGAGTTGGGGAGAACTTCCTGGAAAAGTATGAAACAGGAAGCAATGGGGATTCGTCAGATGGCTCTTCATCCTTTGACTGCAAAAGCACAGCACCAATACCTGTGTTGCAAGCATCAACCTGCAGATAAAAAGGGTTGTACACATTTGGGCATTTTAGGGTTGGATGAGAGGTTAACATTAGTTTCAACTAATTTAAAGAGTTCTGGGATTCTGGTGACTAGATGAAATTTGCTTTAGCTGGTGTAAGTTCATAGAGAGGTTTTGCAACAAAAGCAAAACTTTTACAAAATTTACTGTAATAAGCAGACATCCCAATGAAAGTCTGTATTTGCTTACGGTTAGATGGAACTGGGTATTCTAAGACTGCTTTTATGTTACTATCTTTAGGTACAACAGAACCACTACCAATTACATGACCTAAATAGTTAACTTTGGCATTGCCAAAACAAGATTTCGAAAGATTAATGGTCAGATTGTTTGAGTGAAGTTTGTGGAACAATCTTTCCAATGTTACAAAATGATTTACCCAGCTGCTTGTTGCAACAACCAAGTCATCCAAGTAGGCATAAACATCTTCAAGATCTCTTATCAACTCATTCATCACACGCTGGAAGGTTGCAGGTGCATTACACATGCCAAAGGGAAGAACGTTATACTGAAACAAGCCAAAAGGAGTAAGGAATGCACTAATTTCTCTAGCATTTTCAGTCAACTGAATCTGATAATATCCCTTTAAGAGGTCTATTTGAGTTAAATAATTGCAATTTCCTATATTGTCTAAGATATCTTGTATTCTAGGAAGTGGTTAAGAGTCCTTCTCTGTAACACTATTCACTCTTCTATAATCTGTGCACATCCTTGCTCTCCTATTAGGTTTGGCAACTGAAATGCAAGGCGAAGCCCCAGGTGAGCAACCAGTGGGAAGCTAATCCATTGTTTAATAAATATTCACTTTTCATTAACTGTGGTTTTTCACCCGCAATACGATAGTACTGTTGTCGAATAGGCAAGGTATTAGGGAGAAGCTTTATATCATGTAAAACAATATTACACTTGCCAGGAATATCTGAACACACACTTTCATATTTATGTAACAGGCTCTGTAACTGTGTTCTCTGTTCACAAGTCACGTGTTCAAAATACTTATCTAAGGATGCAAGAATATCAGAGTTGGAAAAATCTGACCATGAAGTATTCATGCCTAAGTGGCTATCATTTTCATCGTAGTCTTCAGTACTTCCTCCACAAGGTTGCACACTTACATCACAGGGTTGCACACTGGTATCAACTAACACTTTGGAAATCTTATGGTAAGGTTTAATTAGGTTGACATGAACTAGATGGGTAGACTTCTTCCTATATGGTCCAGAGGACTTTTGTTTTAATGGAGATCCCGGAATTGGAAAATATACTAGAACATTGTCACCAAGTGTAAACTTTCGCACCTTAGCTTTTCTGTTATAATTTTCATTCATTTTCTCTTGTGAAACTTTCAGATTATTGAAGGCAAATTTATGAATTTTGTCAAATTTGTCTTTCATGTTTTGCAAACACTTATAAACTGTTACAGGAGTAACTACTTCAACCTCACCAGTTAAATTTTCTTTAACATCTCTTAGCACATCTCTAGCTTTTCTACCAAAAAGGATTTCAAATGGAAAAACTCCAAGGGATTCGTTTGGAACACTGCGTATCACAAACATCAAGAGATCCAGGGTTTCATCCCAGTCTCTTGCAGATTCCAAGGCATATTTTCCAAGAAGGCTTTTCAATGTCTGATGTGCCCTTTCCAACACACCCTGAGACTGTGGATGATAAGCTGAAGAAAATTATTGTTTAATATGCAGCTCTTTCAAGAAAGATTGGAAAATATGACTTTGGAAATTTGTTCCCCTATCACATTGTAATTCCTTGGGCAAACTTAAGACAGTAAACACTTTAATTAGACTTTCTACAATCTTTTTGGCAGCTATATTAGGTAAAGGAATGGCAATTGGAAATCTTGCGGTGGGACACATTACAGTCAGCAGATACTGATTACCTATATGGGTTTTGGGCAAAGGACCCACACAATCTATAACAACTTTTAATGGTTCATGTGGAATGGCAATAGTTTTTAATGGTGCAGGTGGTATCACCTCATTGGGCTTTCCCGCTATCTGGCAGATATGACAACACTGTACAAAGCTTTTTACATCATTTTTCATTCCTGGCCCTTAAATGAGAATCAGCACAATAAGCAATTTCAAAAATCTTACTTCTTAGTGAAAATGGAACTATAACCTGCTCACAGGCTGCCCAAGATTCTTTCGCCGACAATTTAGAAGGTCGAAACAAGCGCAATAGTATTCCCCTCTTGATGTAGTAGCAAGGAACTTTGTCAATATCTGATTTCTGTACAGCCTTTTCATATAAATTACTCAAACTACAGTCTTCCTGCTGTAATTTAACAAAATTATCTTTAGAAAGGTTTAACAGATCAGGTAAGTTTGAATGATTAATAGAAACATTAGGTACATTCTTAGCTTGCTCATCAGTAGATTGCTTTGAGCGAGTTACTACACAAATTGAATCCTTAGTCTTAGTACTTTGTGACTCTTGTTTATCACATTTGCTCTCTGGATCATAAATTACCAAATGGCACATTACTTTACTACCTGCTAAATCATTACTGAGGACAAGATCTACATTAACAGGAAATTCATTATCAGTGACAGCAACTTTTACAGTTTCATTAACATAAGGGCAATCAAGATTTACTTCAGCAAGTGGCAATACTTTACGACTTGAAAAGTCTGAAACAACTACATGTTCATTAGTAAATTTAAGATCAGGAACAAGACTCTTATGTATTATGGACAGAGCAGCCCCCGTATCTCTTAGTATAGATACTTTCTTTGAATTGAGAAGGCCATGGCAAACAAATTCTTTGAAATAATCTATCTGATCAACAGCACAATGCAAACTAGTTTTCTTAACCACTGACTAGGATACCTTACTAGACTGATTGGCCACTTTGCAACCTGGTTTTGTACAATTCTTTATTGTGTGGCCAGGCTGCTTACAATAAGAACAAGAGCTAATACCAGTTGCACCATCACCATCAGTATCTTTAGACTTATCAGGAATTTTAGGCTTACTCTTATGAATTAAGCTATGGTTTCCAGCTTTCATTAGATATTTGACCCTCTCTCTCTGCTATATACATCGAAATAAGTGGTGGTAATCTACGATGGAATTCTTCCAAGACTACTAGATTAACTAATTCATTGAAAGTAGCGAATTTTTCACTTGCAAGCCATTTTTTAAATAACCCAAGCTTTTGATTAGCAAATTCTGTAAATGTTAGTAGCATTCCGAAACAATTGTCTATAACCTTCGATGGTGATACCATAAGCGTCTAGAATATTCTGCTTTATAACCTTGTAACCTTCACCAATTAAATTTGATACAACTTGAATTGCTTTGCCACGTAATTGGGATTTAATTAACCATAACCACTGTTCTGCAGGCCATTCTAGATTAGCAGCAATATCTTCAAAAGCTATGAAAAAACTTTCAACGTCTTTCTCATCAAAAAATGACACAAGCTTTCTTGCTCTAGACAAGTCAAAATGAATGGGCTGAGAACTAGAAATATCAAACTCTTTACGGTGCTTTTCTACAGCTATTTTAGCCTTTTCCTCTTCCAACCTCTTATTCAACTCTGCCTCTTTAATCTTATATTCCAATTCCAAGTCCAAAAGCTTCTGCTTTTCCTCTAACCTCTTCCGAGAAAGATAATCCTCTTGTTCTTTGCTAACTTCCCTTAATCTTAACTGTATTCTAGCTAGCTCTAATTCTTTATCTACTTTACTATGCTTTGATCTCAAGTTAATTACCTGTTCTTCAGTAAAAACATCCTCATCAATATAGTAATCCAAAATAGAGTCTAGAATTTGACCTTTAAGCGCTGTGTGGCTCACTTCAATACTAAGCTGACTATCAAGGGACAGCAAGTCCACCTTCTTAGCTTGAGAAAGCAGAAAAAGTTCACAGGCAGGGTTTGCTACAAATTCTGATACATCAAAAGGCATTTTGGAGATTATTACTCTAACGATACAAAATATCAGGAGTTCAGGAGTTAAGTCATTAAAATGCAAAAGCACGAACTAGTTCCAGGGTATACAATCAATAGTTAAGAGTAGTAATGGAAATTGAACATATCAAAGTTGGTCGAAGTCTAATCAGTGAAAAATTTATCAATGACACTGAAAATCCCTAAGACTAATAGGCAATATCGAAAATTATTCTGACGAAAATTACATTTAGATACATACGTTTAATAGCATTTGCATATGCGAGTATGAGTATGAATGAAGCATTAAAGACGAAACAGATCGTAAGAACAAATTTTAGACGCTTCGAAAGCGTTGTCATGTGAAGACCAATTGATTGTACGAGAACAAACCACTAGTCCAGACTAAACAACTACTTTAACGATAGTGACGTGGCTTAGGTCGCTACAACAAAAGATAGCTTGACAGTTTCCCTAATAACTGTCAAACAAGGAGCAAGGAACTACACAAAGTGCCCTTTTAACTCTAAACTCGTCAATACTATTGGGAGCAAAGTATTGCTGAGACACCAACACTGTATAAATGACTGAAAACTTAATCTACCGAAGGGATTAGCAGTCAGATGAACACTTTAGGGAAGCTACACTCACTTAAACTTCAACCAAAAACTATGGCTGTAGTTAACAATTGACAATACATTTAGTATAAAAACTTATTTGAAAAACAATCAACAGATTACGAAAAACATTATCCTGATATTTGATACCGAAAAAGCAGTTAATTCTACATACAGACGTGTGTGTGAAGTTAATATGATAAAAACTTTCCGAATAAAACTAATAGTTATTGAAAACAGCAACTCGTAATCCCGGACAGGCCCCCAAAATGTAACGATCTCCTATGAGTTAGTCTAGGAGTAGGAGAGGAGACATTACACAAATACCCACAGTCACTTTATATCAAACCAGAATAGTGAGAAATGTAAATTAAATATAAAAGAAATGCTATATATATATATATATATATATATATATATATATATATATATATATATATATATATATATATATATATATATATATATATTTATATATATAATTACACAAATAGAAAGTTACTACTAAATAACAGCAGTACAAATCATACAAATAAAATAAGAAAAACTTACAAATACTTAACAATTATAAATAATTACTTCACAAACACTCTTCAAGTTAGTAAAACAAACTAAATGTAGTTACCACCACAGATCAGCTGGAGAGGGGTTAAAGGTCCCGTAGTCTGAAAGCCAATAACATATGCTCTTATAAAGCCAAGGAGGTTAACAGAAAACGAGACTCAGCAAGGAGTCTCGAGACTGAAGAGACAGGGGGTATCATAGTTAATGATTATAGAGTACAGAAACAATTATTTGTAACAATATATATATATATATATATATATATATGTATATATATATATATATATATATATATATATATATATATATATATAAATATATAAATATATAAATATATATATATATATATATATATATATATATATATATATATATATATATATATATATATATATATACATATATATATATACATATATATACACATATATATACATATATACATATATATATATATATATATATATATATATATATATATATATATATATATATATATATACATTCACATATATATATACAGTGGTACCTCTACATACGAATTTAATCTGTTCCACAACCGACTTCGGATGTAGAAAATGTTCGGATGTCGAAACAAATTTTCCCATAAGAATACATTGAAATAAGATTAATCCGTGGTTGAGCCCAAAAACCTATGATAACTTCTTAATAAAGTACTACACATAATTTCCCACGATAATAATGCACACTAAATTAGATAATAGACATGTAAAAAAGAAGAATTATCAAAAAATTATAAATAAGAAATAGGTTTATTGCGTCACTTTACCTTAGAAACTCCAGCGCAGGTGTTGTTGGTCTTGCTACGCAGAGAGGAGACGGACGGGCGGCGAGGAGATAGAGAGGTTAACTACGATAAACGTACACTACCGTAAATTATTCTAACTTACACTAAGTTAACTTTAACATAACTTAGCTTATTTTTTTTTATTTTTATATTTTATATTTGTTTTAAATTTTTTTTTATTATTAATTTTAATCACTTTCACTCTCTACACTTAAAATTGATTGAATTTTTTTCGCTTCACTCTTTGCTGTTTTCTTTGTTTCACTTTCTTTCGCTTCACTCTTTGCCGTTTTCTTTGAATCACTTCCATCCTCTTCATCACGAGTTCGCTTCGTAGTTTTTTTAAAGAAACTATTGATAGATAGTTGCTTGGTACGGCTTTTCAGAATGTTTCGAAAGTGAGTTAGGCAAACATCATCGAACTGCGTAACTACACGACAAACCTGCAAATTTTTTGGGTGGTAATTGTCGATGAAGTCAACCACGTCTTGATATTTTCCTAACACCTCTTTTATTTGCGCCGAACCTAACACATGTTCTACCTCCTCGATCCCTTTCTCGTCATCACTCATGTGCTCAGACATAGCATGGAGTTCCTTGAGCTCCTATGTGGTAAGTTCGGCATGATGTTCGGCGACGAGTTCCGTGACGTCATCTGCGTCGACCTCCAGACCCATGGACTTGTCAAGGGAGACGATTTCCTCTACGTCCTCCGCTGCACCCACCACGGGATCAGGTTCAGGGTCAAAACCTTCGAAATCTCGGGGAGAAAGTGCATCAGGCCACAGCTTCTTCCAGGCAGAATTGAGGCTCCGTTGAGTTACTCCCACCCAAGCCTGATCTATGATCTTCAAGCAGTGTACGATGTTGAAGTAGCTTTTGCAAAATTCACGCAAAGTTAAGTTTGTGCTTTGCGTGACATTAAAGCACTGCTTGAATAGGTGCTTGGTGTAGAGCTTCTTGAAATTTGAGATGACTTGCTGGTCCATGGGCTGGAGGATAGAGGTGGTATTCGGTGGAAGATACAGCACCTTTATGAACTTAAATTCATCGAAGATATCATCTTCAAGTCCGGGGGGGGGGGGGGGGGGGCGGGGTGAGCGGGTGCATGTCAAGGCATAGCAGGCACTTTAAAGGCAATTTCTGTTCATGAAGATACTTCTTCACAGAAGGGCCGAAAACTTGGTTAACCCATTGCACAAAGAACTGCCTAGTGACCCAGGCCTTCGAGTTGGATCGCCAGAAAACATGAAGCTGGTCCTTATCGACGTTGTGTGCCTTAAAGGCCCTAGGGTTCTTCGAATGGTAAACCAGTAAGGGCTTGACTTTAAAGTCCCCGCTAGCGTTGGCACATAAGGCAAGAGTCAACCGATCCTTCATTGGCTTATGCCCAGGCAATTTCTTCTCTTCAGCGGTGATGTAGGTTTGACTGTGCATCTTCTTCCAAAACAGCTTGGTTTCATCACAATTAAACACTTTCTGCTCTATGTAGCCTTCTTCCAGCACGATCCTTTCAGAGTTCTTGACAAAGTCAGCTGCAGCCTTTGTGTCCGCACTAGCAGCCTCTCCATGGCGAACAACAGAATGAATCCCGGACCGTTTCTTAAATTTCTCATACCAGCCACGAGAGGCCTTGAAATCGTCTGAGGAAGGTTCGGTTGAACTGTCCCCAGCATCACCCCCAGAGCTCTCCTCCTTCAAGTCCGTGAAGATGGCGTGCGCCTTCTCGCAGATGATGGTTTCGGTGATGGTGTCGCCAACAATCTCTCTGTCCTTGATCCAGATTAGCAGAAGTCGTTCCATCTCTTCTATGATAGGGCTACGGCGTTTTGAAATAATGTTGATGCACTTAGAAGGTTTCACTGCTTTAATATCTTCCTTCTGTTTCAGGATTGTCGAGATCGTCGACATATTACGGCCATATTGTTTAGCAAGTTCACTTACGCGGACGCCACGCTCATGTTTTTCAAAAATTTCCTGCTTTATGTCTAAAGAAACCATTTCCTTCTTCCTTTTCTCACCACTACCACTAACACTTGCAAAACTAAGCCTTTTAGGACCCATACTTTACGTAAATTACTGTAAAAGGATGCTCGTAAAAAATCACGATTAAAACAGTACAATAATAGCAGAACGCACAGGGCACAACCGCATGAAGCCGACGAGAACAGAGGACTGACACAAGCCGCGCTAATTAAGAGTTCCTCCGAGGTCGAAGTGGTGCCTTCTATCGGTGGAAATAAAAAACACATCAGGCCTATGAGTACCGACTACGCGTACGAGTATTGTTTACTTCGGGTGTCGAAAAAAAAATTTGGGTGTAGAGTAGGAACGTGTTCGAATTGTACTTCGTGTGTCGAAAAATTCGGTTACAGCCGGTAAGACGAAAATTGCTTACTTCGTGTGTCGAAAAATTCGGTTACAGCCAGTAAGACGAAAATTACTTACTTCGTGTGTCGAAATAAAATTCGGGCGAAGAGTCAAAAATTTGCTCAAATTTTACTTCGGATGTTGGAAAATTTGGATGTAGATACGTTCGGATGTAGAGGTTCCACTCTATATATATATATATATATATATATATATATATATATATATATATATATATATATATATATATATATATATATATATATATATATATATTGTGTGTGTGTGTGTGTGTGTGTGTGTGCATTTGTGTATGTGTGTGCGCCACATCTATTTAATAAACTGGTCATAAAATATATAGATTAACATCAATATTGAGAAATATAATAATAATAGTCAACTATTAATTAATAAAAAAATAGTAATAAGTTTTAAATGTTACTTATAGGTTTATTTTTATTTTGAATTCTTATCCTTTTTTTGGATCATTGAAAAATAGTTATGATACTGTGTACGTGAAGTTGTGTGTGTGTGTGTTTGTGTGTGTGTGTCTGATGGCACGCATTCATCTTAACGAAACAAGAAGACAATAAAAGAATAATTAAAGAATATATGGTTGACATCATTTCATTTCTTCTTCTTTTCCTTTCCTTTCATTTCATCCGATTTTTCTTCTTTTTCTTCTTCCAAATAGATCGTTGTATAGAATCTCTTTTCCTCGGTGTTACAAGAAGAGGAGGAGTCCCGAGGATTTACTTCTCCCACTGGTGATGAACTCCTTGACGGGAGTCAGGGTGAGATACTCCATCTGTTTCCCAAAAGATGAACGATCAGATGATAAAGCCTTACTTAGAGAGATGAGTCTTATTGCAAAGGAATCCACCGGATGTATATTTGGTGTTGGATGGTGAGTTTGTTTCTTCTTTTTCTCCTACTTCTTTCTCATCTGTATTGTACGATTTGTATCTCTCTCCCTCCCTCTCTCTCTCTCTCTCTCTCTCTCTCTCTCTCTCTCTCTCTCTCTCTCTCTCTCTCTCTCTTAACATTCATCTTAAGCCTTCCTGCAGATCATAGGCCTAAAAAGCAATCTATGCTATTCAATCCGATAACTTTTTATATCATAGGTCTAATTTTTCATGCTATTCATTGTATTTAGGCAGTCTCTCTCTCTCTCTCTCTCTCTCTCTCTCTCTCTCTCTCTCTCTCTCTCTCTCTCTCTTTACTATGAGCTGCAAAACAGCAGGAGTCTGTGCATGGCCGGATGAGCCAAGAAATCCTCCTAAACAAGATGCATTATCTGTATTCTGGAAATAGATTCTGACATCAGGGAGCAACACTAAGATAGGTCATCTCCCAATGTCTTCATCCCTTTACTTCTCAGATTATATCGATGGTGGTGAGTACCTGACTCAGGCCTTCTTCAGCTCTATCCTTCTTGAAAGCAATCTTCCTCTTCTTTGCATAATCTCTCTCATTTACAACTCAAATATTTCCATGCGGTTTATATAAGACTTCTGCCCCTTTGTCATAGCTCCATTCTTTCTTATTACTCATTTCATCAAATAACAAAACAGCAATACCTAGTAATCGAGATTTCATACCATCTTTAAAGTCCTCTGGTTAGAATGAATCGAGCTAACAGTAGCTTACACAACGTTAATTCTGTATGCACGATAACATGCATGTTGGTAATTTATATTTGAGCTTTTATTTTTTCACGTGCATAATATCCAAATACTACAAAGTTACTGTGCATTATCACTGACAGAATAAATGAATAAACAAAAAGATATATGTACACAAGGAGTTCTATTGTTATATTGCATCTATGGGTATAGTCAAACCATTCTAAGAGCAAACTCGGAGCCCAATAGCGGCATTGCCTGTTCTCTTGGGTCATTTTCAAAGCACACCATTTATTATGAGTGATTTTTGTGTCAATTTCTCTAGGCATATTGCTGCCCGAAGCTCATGCACCTAAAGCACATGAATGTAATCTATAGGAGATAAAAAAAACAAGAGAAAAAAAATCTCGACAATCACGCACACACTGAAATAAAATGAAGTTTTACCTCGCCGTTATCACTAAACCTTAAATGACAGTCTGTAACTTCAAATATTGTGTATTAGTGAATTATATGACACGTTAGGTCTTAAATACGAAAATATCGACAATCACACGAACACTGAAATAAAATAAAATTTTATCTCGCCTTTATCACAAAACCTTAAATTACAGTCTGTGACTTTTAACGTGTCATATAATTCACTAATACACAATATTTAGTCTTAAATACAAAATTAAACTACTTTTCCTACTGCTGCAAAGCCAGCAATAAATGCATGATACATATTTGCGATGTCACATGAATCATTTATCATTCTGATGAGGGGGTAACTTGAAAACAGAGGGGGTAACTTGAAACCGGTTTCAAACTAACCCCCCCCCCCGGGTAATCTGAAACCGGTTTCAAGTTACCAGGGGGTAATTTGAAACCTCTACACCGGGCGTGAAACACATGCACACACACATACACACACACACACACACATATATATATATATATATATATATATATATATATATATATATATATATATATATGTATATATATATATGTATATATATATATATATATATATATATATATATATATATATATATATATATATATATATATATATATATATATATATATATATATATATATATATATAAATGAAAATTAAGAGAGACAGCAAATACTGGTTGTTAATGAAAATACTTATTTAAAAGACATCATTTTCCTCTCAAGAAATAAAAGGTTAAGCATAAGATGTAAAACACCACACTCTCTATAAAAACAAAATTAATTAATGAGCTGGTCCTACCAGTATTAACTTACACTTTCGAAACTTTGAGCCTTACTAAAGCCTTAGAACAAAACCTAGTTCCAACTCTAAGAGCTATGAAGAAAACAATGATATGAATGACACTATGAGACAGAAAGAAGAGCAACATGGAACAGAAAGCAAAGTAAAGCAGAGGATATTTTAACAACATGTGAAAGAGAAATTTACTTGGGGAGGACATATAATGAGAAGGGCAGATAATGGATAGACATTAAAAATAACAGAAAAAGTTCCTAAAGACTGCAAAGGAAGGTTGGGAAGGATGAAAAGACAATGGAGTGACGAACTAAGAAATTTTAGCATAGAAAGATCATAAAAAAGTAGCAAGTGAAAGGACGCGACGGTGGGTTTTCTTCTGCAGTGGATGATACACATTGATTTACAATGGGTCTGTGTGTGTGTGTGTGTGTCTGTGTGCGTGGATGAGTGCGTGCGTGTTTGTGTGTATGTGTGTGTGTACTGAGATGCCACTAAGTGCAAGATAAACTGAAGGTCGCAATTGACGTCAGGGGAATCACATGATCTGCTCTTCGTCAGTCAAGGACGTTAATCTTATCATGATATTGTCTCGACCCAAAGCAAGATGTCTGACTCTCATCATCTCTTATGTATATCTTTCTGTCTTTATCAATTTAAAGTCTACTTTTGATTAAATCTTTAACTAAAGAGAGAGAGAGAGAGAGAGAGAGAGAGAGAGAGAGAGAGAGAGAGAGAGAGAGAGAGAGAGAGAGAGAGAGCTATTAGTAAAAGACTGAAATAATTCACGTGTGTTTGTACTTATTTGATCGTGTTTGTGGATGTGTGCGTGCCAATGCCTTGACTGCTTTTATACAAACAGACATGCTCACGCACACCTTCACTGCCTTTCGGTTCTATTATCGGTATCTGGGTTCAAAACACTCAATCACGGTCCCTTTTACTTTTGATCACGAAATTCATAACAGTACATTTTCACCTCTCTTCTTTAGTATATTATACAGTAGAGCACATAGGCTAGTCTGGACGTGGCTGGGTATAAGCTACCATCCTCTAATATAGTCTTCTTTTTTAGGGAACTTGATCTTTATCTCCAGCCCCTAACAAACTTTCTCCTCCCTTCATAATTGATATTAAGACCTGGGATTATTACCTTTATAGACCTGATATAGACGTCAAATAGAATGAAGATTTTTTCTAAGTATATTTTTATGTGATTTCTTTTTCATAATGGCCACTTAAATAGGAACATAACCTTTGAATGCTCCTTATCCATGCCATAAGGAAAAGATAAAAAAAGATAATGTATTCTTTCTTTCAAGCATTCCATTATCAATAAGGGCATTTTCTAGTAAACATATACTTTCAGAAGGAAGATCGAACAGCTTCCCTTGTAGGTGAATGCTCCAACGCCTTTTGATCCCTCTAACTATAACGTTACTGGGGAGACGATTGTCTGGCAGGTACACCGTCACAGCAGGGAGACACCTTTCATTAGGAAGTTTGCAATGATGGTATGCCATCGAAGGATTGATTATTCCTTAACCCTGGATAGGTACGATGGGTCGTTTGCGACCCCGAGCGTCAAAAAAAAACAGGTTTTTCTCACGTGACTCACCCCCGTGACTGAATTTGTGGGTGATCGACCTGCAGGAGGTGTCTCCCCTACACGCTCTAGTAGTGTCCAGATGTGCATTGCTGTAGCTGTACTCCTTCCCCGATTTCTGAGACGCGTCGGGGTCGTTCGCGACCGAGTTTACCCTTCTAAGGTAGTTTGCCTAATTATCAAAGTTATTACGTATTATGAAATTGTCGTAGAATGGTGCAACTTGTATAGGTTATCAGTTGTGGAAAGTCTTGGTGGATTGTTTGGCTACCATGTGCATGATTTTTTTTTTAGTTAAAATGTCGTTCATCACCACGAGGACCATTTTACCGCGAGTGCCCCTTTTTCATTTTTTTTCATTTTTTTGCCAAGTCATTTTTCCGTAAGATATTGCCAAATAGGGTCGTAAAACTTTTGCTTGTTTAGTGTTGGAAAGTGTGTCTAGATGATCTGGCTACCCATGCATGACTTTGTTTTTGTCAGATACGACGTAGTTATTGGTATATTGGGTATTTAACTGCGGTTACCAATTTCTGTTTTTTTTTCAATATTTGTAAAAATTACTACGTAGTAAGGAATTGCCGTATATTATTCATTTTTTTTTCATCTTTATGTGTTAGAAAGTGTGCCTTGATGGTTGGGCTAACACGTGCATGTCTTTTTTTTTATCTGAGATGCCGTATATTAGAATGTCGGGCATTTTACCGCGAGTGTCCCTTTTTCATTTTTTTTCATTTTTTTGCCAAGTCATTTTTCCGTAAGATATTGCGAAATAGTATTGTAAAACTTTTGCTTTTTTAGTGTTGGAAAGTGTGTCTAGATGATCTGGCTACCCATGCGTGATTTTGTTTTTGTCAGATACGACGTAGTTATTGGTATATTGGGTATTTAACTGCGGTTGCCAATTTCTGTTTTTTTTCAATATTTGTAAAAATTTACTACGTAGTAAGGAATTGCCGTATATTATTGATTTTTTTTTCATGTTTGTGTTAGAAAGTGTGCCTTGATGGTTGGGCTAACACGTGCATGTCTTTTTTTTTTATCTGAGATGCCGTATATTAGAATGTTGGGCATTTTTCCGCGAGTGCCCCTTTTTATTTGTTTTGCATTTTTTTGCTTCGTCATGTTACCGTAAGGAATTGGCAAGTAGTGTCGCAAAACTTATATTTTTATAGTGTTGGAAAGTGTTTCTAGATGATCTGGCTACCCATGCCTATTTTTTTTTAGCCAGATATGGCGTATATATAAGTATGTGTTCGATTTTCCTGTGATTGCCATTTTTTCGTTTTTTCCCATTTCTTTCAAAATTACTACGTACTAAGGAACTATCACAGAGTAATATTTCATTTATATGTTTATTTGTCGGAAAATGTGCCTTGATGGTTTGCCTAGCACGTGGCTGAAATTTTTTTTTTCTGAAATGCCGTATATTAGAATGGCCATTTTTCCACGATTGCCCCTTTTTATTTGTTTTGCATTTTTTTGCTTAGTCATGTTACCGTAAGGAATTGGCAAGTAGTGTCGCAAAACTTATAATTTTATAGTGTTGGAAAGTGTTTCTAGATGATCTGGCTACCCATGCCTATCTTCTTTTTTTAGCCAGATATGGCGTATATATAGGTATGTGTTAGATTTTCCTGTGATTGCCATTTTTTCGTTCTTTCCCATTTCTTTCAAAATTACTACGTACTAAGGAACTATCACAGAGTAATTATTCATTTGGATGTTTATTTGTCGGAAAATGTGCCTTGATGGTTTGCCTAGCACGTGGCTGAATTTTTTTTTTCTGAAATGCCGTATATTAGAATGTTAGCCATTTTTCCGTGAGTGCCCCTTTTTATTTGTTTTGCATTTTTTTGCTTAGTCATGTTACCGTAAGGAATTGGCAAGCAGTGTCGCAAAACTTATACTTTTATAGTGTTGGAAAGTGTTTCTAGATGATCTGGCTACCCATGCCTATCTTTTTTTTAGCCAGATATGGCGTATATATAGGTATGTGTTCGATTTTCCGGTGATTGCCATTTTTTCGTTTTTTCCCAATTCTTTCAAAATTACTACGTACTAAGGAACTATCACAGAGTAATGATTCCTCTAAATGTTTATTTGTCGGAAAATTTTGTTTACTTTTTTTTTGATTGAATATCATCAAATTTTTTTAGCTAAAATATTATATTGTTTTACATTTTTTTTTTCGATTTTATTTCCCTTCAAAAAAATTTTTTTGGGTCAGAATTTTAATTTTATAGTCGTAAAATAATCGACAATTATCCAGCAACCCACCATACAATTTTTATGCATATCCGATAATAATTAGATTAGTAAATAACACCTTGAAATTGACATACCCTTCCTACATTTTAAGTGGCAGATTAGGGAGTCTGAGTCAGTGTGGTTGGCGGCCATTTTGTGGACATATCCGAAGCGTAAGCTGCCCTATCTATATATATTCTTGTTCCCTATAGAATTTGTGATATTTTTGTATATTTTTACCTGCATAAATATCATATTATATATTAAATATATGTATTTTTTTACGAAATGTCTAAGTACTCAAAAAATTACCTTTAGATATGGCCCCTGATATAAATGTAATTTACAAAATAATGAAGATTTTTTTACATATTTCTATTTTAGGATAACATATGTATATTCCCTAAAAAAATTAGCCACTTCCTATTTCATTTGGGTACCCAAAAAAATTCATGAAATTTGGACAAATTTTTTTGGCCAAAAAAAGTTACCCTTTTTTTCTCATTTCAGATCTTCACCTCCATGGGTCTGACTTCATTCAAAATACATCAAGATGTGTCCTAAACATTCAAGAATCAATTCCTAAAAGGATTTGTGTATATATGTATAAACTTTTTTTTTATGAATTTTTATGTCAGGTATTTTTTTTTACTTAATTTTTTAAAATATTTATAATAAATAGTTTTTCTGCAGATGAGTAGAATTTATTTTTACAGTTGTTTTAAGCATTCATTGAAGTTTCTTTTGGCAAAAGAAAAAAGGAGGTTACTGCAAAAACTGATTTTTCAAGAATTTTTTTTGGCTTCGGGGTCGTTCGCGTCCGAGTATACCCTTAAAGGGGTGTCCGAGGAGCGTACCTATCCAGGGTTAAAGAACTGAGACAGTTGATTGATTGCCTTATATCTCTTTCAAGGACAATAAATTTGGAGTATGATAGATTAGAGTGATTGTGTTTGTTATTACAACATTTTATGTTATTTTGTGCTTTTAATATAAGGGATTGTAAAGATAATTGCTTAATTATGCAATGAAATCCAAGTATGATTTAGCAATTGTATATTTGGTTATTATTAGATTATTCGAAATGTCAATAATAAAAAGTTCCATTCATATTCGTCCCTAATATAACAAGAACAAACACTCGGTAGAGCGCATACCTTCGCCACAGCCACTTTTGTCACCAAGAAAATTGTCTAAAAATTTTGTTTTTCATGAACTTTCAGGAAGTTAATAACCCAATTGACCTCTGACCTCTAACATCTTTGCAAAAGTTTCATGCAAATCAGATAAGAATTGGCAGCGATATAGCAAAGAGACATGTTTTGCCTTTTCATCACCTGGCCTCTGATATGTAACTTTTTCACTCGCAAAATCTAATCATATTGTTCTTTGTTCATGGCCAATCATT
Organism: Palaemon carinicauda; assembly: GCF_036898095.1. Taxonomy (NCBI): domain Eukaryota; kingdom Metazoa; phylum Arthropoda; class Malacostraca; order Decapoda; family Palaemonidae; genus Palaemon; species Palaemon carinicauda. Next base: position 5,469,898 of record NC_090767.1, read on the forward strand.
CCAATAAATTTCATTAGATTATGTGGAATAGTTTTTGAGCTTCGTGATTAATTTTCCACCTTTTCATGACCCTGGCCTTGACTTCTGACCCATTCACTCGCCAAATCTTATGAATCCCACCATAATTCCTGAGATTTGGTCAACATTTTTTGACTCATATGAACCACAAACGAACAGACAGACATACAAACATACCCCTATCAAAACCTATCGTTCGCTTAAACGTAGTGGGCGAAGATAAAAAGGATTGTAATAGTACAACCTCAATCTTCACCAGGAAGTTGCCCAATATTATGTTTCTTGTAATTTTCTTACCTAATTTTAATTTACATTCCTTTTTTTTTCGTTTCTGACCTTGTTTGTACTTGGTATTTGATTTATGATAACGATGGTGGAGATGGGTTGGTTTAAATTTCAAGAAAAATTATCCTGAGTTCGACCGGTATAATTGCAGGAGAATTGTCTTCAATTTATATCTCTCTTCATGGTTAAGTGCTATGTCACTGTCATACCAGTTTCCTGGACCAAAGTTTGATTCTCCGGCTGACCAGAAGCTATTGTCCTTAGGTTGATTCCCCCTTGGGTCTCTGATCCTTAGTATAAAAGAGAATCCAGATATTAAGGTATTAAAATGTATGGATTATTTGGAAATGAAAACCACGTCTAAATGTGTAAAATTCATCATTAATCAAATGCCAAATACAAACATACCAACTAACTACATTGGTTGTGATGGGTTGATTAAAATTTTAAGTAAAGAAAAAAAAACTGCATTCGACAAGAACAGGTGCAGGAGAAACTTCATCGACTTTTATCTCTCTTCGTGACTTATGTAGATTCACAAGACACAAGATCCTAAATAATGGATAAATCTGCAGCAAGTCCTTGCATTATCCTTGAACCCTGGGATATCCCAATGTGGTAAAACCATCGGACCACTTAATCCTGTGACGTCATGGGGTCTTGAAGGATAATTGCTTCCCCTTCAGACAAGCGTGTCAGTCTCTTCTCCTTCTTCTTCTTCTTCTTCTTCTAAGAGTGTTTTAGGCCAGATATATATATATATATATATATATATATATATATATATATATATATATATATATATATATATATATATATATTTATATATATATATATATATATATATATATATTTTATTATATATATACATATAGATAAATACATATATATATCTATATATATATATATATTTATATATAAATATATATATATATATACATATATATAAATATATATATACATATATATATATATATATATATATATATATATATATATGTATATATATATATATATATATATATATATATATATATATATATATATATATTTACATATATAGGAATATATATATTTATTTAAATTTAAATATATATATACATATACATATATATAGGTATATATATATATATATATTTATGTTTAAATATATATATATATATATATATATATATATATGTATATATATACATATATATATATATATATATATATATATATAAATATATATATATATATATATATATATATATATAAATATATATATATATATATATATATATATATATATATATATATATATATATATACACACACACATATATATATATATATATATATATATATATATATATATATATATATATATATATATTTAAATTATAATGGTATTGGTAGTAGACTGAGTTGTAATTATTGTTGTTCATAATTTTTTTTTCTCCTTAGTTATGAAAAATAGTTTTATCATAAAGGTAAATAATGTATTAAACTTCATGAAAAATTAAAACATTAGCAATACCTTCCAATTCCAAGACACCAAATGGATTCGTGAAAGAGAAGTAGGAGTAATAATTGGCCAATCTTCGGAAGCAATGAACTTTGAAGAGATACAATTAATTCTACCAAAGGGAGCAGACGCTGACAAGATTGGTGTGGGATCTTGCATTAGCAGTGGTGTTGAGGGATGTCTTCTGTTTAGTGTCACTTTATTCTTCTATTATAATCAAAACCTATGCTTTAGCAAAAAGACAGACTGAAGGAAGTCAATGAAAGAGGGCTTGTTTTGTTAGGGTATTAGTTCGTCTAGTAAAATCATGAAGGTTCTTTATTTCAATATATATATATATATATATATATATATATATATATATATATATATATATATATATATATATATATATATATATATATATATATATATATATATATATGTGTGTGTGTGTGTGTGTGTGTGTGTGTACGGAGAAGGCGGAGGGGGAATAGAGGGGGATATTTTAGG
>NC_090767.1:5785209-5884346 GCF_036898095.1 Palaemon carinicauda
CTGTGTATAAGTGTTTATAGTGTATAAGTGTTTATAGTGTATAAGTGTGTATTGTGTATAGTGTATAAGTGTGTATACTGTTAAGTGTGTAGTGCATAAGTGTGTAAAGTGTATAATTGTGTATAGTGTATAGTGTATAAGTGTGTATATGTGTATATAAGTGTGTATAGTGTATAATTGTGTATAGTGTATAGTCTATAAGTGTGTATAGTGTATAGTGAATAAGTGTGTATAGTGTATAGTGTATAAGTGTGTATATGTGTATATAAGTGTTTATAGTGTATAATTGTGTATAGTTTTAGTCTATAAGTGGTTATAGTGTATAGTGAATAAGTTTGTATAGTATTTAGTGTATAAGTGTATAAATGTATTATAAGTGTATAAGTGTATAAGTGGGTATAGTGTATAAGTGTGTTTAGTGTATAGTGTATAAGATTGTATAAGTGTATAAGTGTGTATAGGGTATAAGTGTGTATACTCTATAGTGTATGAGTGTATAAGTGTGTAATATGTATAAGTGTGTATAGTGTACAGTGTATAAGTGTGTATAGTGTATACTGTATGAGTGTATAATTTTGTATAGTGTAAAGAGCATAATATATAAGTGTATATAGTGTATAATGTATAAGTGTATTAGTGTATAAGTGTGTATAGTGTATAAATGTCTATAATGTATAGTGTATAAGTGTATAAGTGTGTATCGTGTATAGAGTATAAGTGTAAAAATGTATAAGGTATTTTAGTGTATAAGTGTGTATAGTGTGTATAGTGTGTATAGTGTATAAGTGTGTATATTGTATAGTGTATAAGTGTATAAGTGTGTATAGTGTAAAAGTGTGTATAGTGTCAGGTGTGAATAAGTGTGTATAAGTATGTATAGTGTATAGTTTATAAGTGTGTATTGTGTATAGTGTATAGAGTATAGTGTATAAGTGTGTATAGTGATTTGTGTATAAGTGTATATAGTGTAAACGTTTATATAGTGTATAACTGTATATAGTGTATAAGTGTATATAGCGTATAAGTGTGTATCAGTGTATATAGTGTATAAGTGTAAAAGTGTGTATGAGTGTATAGTGTGTATAGTGTATAAGTGTGTATAAGTGTGTATAGTGTATAGTGTATAATTGTATAAGTGCATCAGTGTAAAAGTGTGTATAGTGTATAAATGTATGAGTGTATAGTGTGTATAGTGTATAAGTGTGTATAGTGTATAGTGTATAATTGTATAAGTGCATCAGTGTAAAAGTGTGTATAGTGTATAAATGTATGAGTGTATAGTGTGTATAGTGTATAAGTGTGTATAGTGTATAGTGTATAATTGTATAAGTGCATCATTGTATAAGTGTGTATAGTGTATAAGTGTGTATATTGGATAAGTGGGTATAGTGGATAAGTGTGTATGGTGTATAATTGTGTATAGTGCATAGTGTATAAGTGTGTATATGTGGTTATAAGTGTGTATAGTGTATAATTGTGTATAGTCTATAAGTGTGTATATGTGTATATAAGTGTGTATAGTGCATAATTCTGTATAGTGTATAGTGTATAAGTTTTTACAGTGTATAAGTGTGTATAGTGTATAGTGTATAAGTGTATAAGTGTGTATAGTTTATAAGTGTGTATAGGTGTATAAGTGTATAAGTGTGTGTAGTGTATAAGTGTGTATAGTGTATAGTCTATAAGTTACACAGTGTATAAGTGTGTATAGTGTATAAGTGTGTATAGTGCATAGTGTATAAGTGTATAAGATTATGAGCGTTTATAGTGTATAATGTATATTGTATAAGTGTATACGAGTGTATAGTGAATAGGTTTGTATAGTATATAGTATATAAGTGTGTATAGTGTATAGTGAATGAGTGTGTATAGTGTATAGTGTATAGTGTATAGTGTATAGTGTATACGCGTATAAGTGTGTATAGTGTATAAGTGTGTATAGTGTATAAGTGTTTATAGTGTATAGTGTATAAGTGTATAAGTGTGTATAGTGTATATTGTATAAATGTATATAGTGTATATTGTATAGTGTATAAGTGTGTATAGTGTATAAGTGTGTATAGTGTATAAGTTTGTATAAGTGTATAAGTGTGTATAGTGTATAAGTGTGTATACTGTTTAGTGTATAGTGTATAAGTGTGTATAGTGTATATTGTATAGTGTATAAGTGTTTAAGTGTATAAGTGTGTATAGTGTATGAGTGTGTATTGAGTATAGTGTGTAGAGTGTATAAGTGAATAAGTGTGTATAGTGTATAAGTGTATGAGTGTATAGTGTGTATAGTGTATATGTGTATGAGTTTATAAGTGTGTATAGTGTATAAGTGTATAAGTCTGTATAGTTTTTAAGTGTGTATAGTGTATAAGTGTATAAGTCTGTATAGTTTTTAAGTGTTTATTAGTGTGTATAGTGTATATTGTATAATTGTATAAGTATGCATAGTGTATAAATGTGTATAGTGTATAATTTATAAGTGTATAAGTGTATAGTGTGTATAGTGTATAATTGTGTATAGTGTATAGTGTATAATTTTATAAGTGTATAAGTGTGTATAATGTATCAGTGTGTATAGTGTATAGTGTATAGTGTATAGTGTATAAGTGTATAAGTGTGTATAGTGTATAAGTGTGTATAGTGTAAAATTGTGTAAACTGTATAGTGTATAAGTGTATAAGTTTAAAAGTGTGTTATGTGTATGTGTGTATAGTGTATAAGTGTATAAGTGTGTATAGTGTATAAGTGTGTATAGTGTATAAGTGTATAAGTGTATAAGCGTGTATAGTGTATAAGTGTGTATGGTTTATAATTGTGTATAGTTTATAGTGTATAAGTGCATATAGTTTATAGTGTATAAGTGTATAGGTGTGTATAGTGTATAAGTTTGTATAGTATATAAATGTGTATAGTGTATAGTGTATAAATATATAAGTGTATAGTGTGTATAGTGTATAAGTGTGCATAGTGTATAGTGTATATGTGTATAATTGTTTAAGTGTGTATAGTGTATAAGTGTGTATTAGTGTTTAAGTGTATAAGTGTTTATAGTGTATAAGTTTATATAGTGTATAGTATATAGTGTATAAGTGTATAAGTGTATAAGTGTGTAAGCGTGTATAGTGTATTAGTGTGTATAGTGTATAGAGTATAAGTGTATAAGTCTGTATAAATGTGTATCAGTGTATAAGTTTATGAGTGTATAAGTGTGTATGAGTGTATGATTGTCTAGAGTGTATTATTGTGTATTAGTGTGTATTAGTGTGTATAGTGTATAAGTGTGAATAGTGTATAGTCTATAAGTGTATAAATGTATGTGTTTATAGTTTATTAGTGTGTATAGTTTATTGTTTGTAGTGTATAAGTGTATAAGTGTGTATAGTGTATAAGTGTGTATAATGTATAATTGTATAAGTGTATAAGTGTGTGTAAGTGTGTATAATGTATAGTGTATAAGTGTGTATGGTGTATTAGTGTATAAGTGTATCAGTGTGTGTGAGTGTGTATAGTGTATAGTGTATAAGTGTATAGGTGTATAAATATAAAAGTGTTTATAGTGTATTAATGTGTATAGTTTATAGTTTATAGTGTATAAGTGTATAAGTGTGTATAGTGTATAAGTGTATAAGTGTATAAGTGTGTGTAAGTGTGTATAGTGTATAGTGTATAAATGAGTATAGTGTATAGTGTATAAGTGTGTATAGTGTATAGTGTATAAATGTATGAGTGTGTATAGTGGATAAGTTTGTATATTGTATAAGTTTGTATAGTGTATAAGTGTATGGGTTTGTATAGTGTATAAGTGTGTATAGTGAATAAATGTGTATAAGTTTGTATAGTGAATAAATGTGTATAAGTGTGTATATTGTATTCTGTATAAGTTTGTATAGTGAATAAATGTGTATAAGTGTGTATAGTGTATTCTGTATAAGTGTGTAAGTGTATAAGTGCGTATAGGGTATAGTTTATAAGTGTATAAGTGTATATAGTGTATAGTGTATAAGTGTATAAGTGTATAGTGTGTATAGTGTATAAAAGTATATAGTGTATAAGTGTATAAATGTATAAGTGTTTAAGTGTGTATAGTGCATAGTGTATTAGTGTATAAAAGTTTAAGTGTGTATAGTGTAACAGTGTATAAGTGTATACGTGTGTATAGTGTATAGTTCAAAAGTGTATAAGTGTATAAGTGTGTATAATGTTTATAAAGTGTATAGTGTGTAGTGTATAGTGTATAAGTGTATAAGTGTATGAGTGTGTATAGTGTATAATGTATATAGTGTATAAGTGTATAAGTGTGTATAGTGTATATATGTGTATAGTGTAAAATTGTGCATAGTGTATAGTGTATTAGTGAATATGTGTATAAGTTTGTATAGTGTATGTGTGTATAGTGTATGTGTGTATAGTGTATAAGTGTGTATAAGTGTATAGGTGTGTATAGTGTATTAGTTTGTATAGTGTATAGTGTATAAGTGTATAAGTGTGTATAGTGTATAGTTTATAGTGTATAAGTGTGTAAGTGTCTATAGTTTGTAAGTGTGTATAGTGTATAGTGTATTAGTGTATAAGTGTATAAGTGTCTATAGTGTATATTGTATAAGTGTATAAGTGTGTATAGTGTATAAGTTTGTATAGTGTATAGTGTATAAGTGTGTATATTGTATAGTATATAAGTGTAAAAGTGTATAAGTGTGTATAGTGCATTAGTGTGTATAGTGTATAGTGTATAAATGTATAAGTGTATAGGTGTCTATAGCGTATAAGTGTGTATAGTGTATAAGTGTGTATAGTTTATAGTGATTATAGTGTATAAGTGTATAAGTGTATAAGTGTATAAATGTGTAGTGTATATGTGTGTATAGTGCATAGTGTATAAGTGTATAAGTGTGTATAGGGTATAAGTGTGTATAGTGTATAGTGTATAGTGTATAAGTTATTAAGTGTGTATAGTGTATAAGTGTATATAGTGTATAGTGTATAAGCGTATAAGTGTGTATAGTGTATAAGTGTGTATAGTGTATAGTGTATAAGTGTATAAGTGTATAAGTGTATAAGTATGTATATTGTATAGTGTATAAGTGTATAAGTGTATGAGTGTGTATAATATATTAGTGTGATTCGTGTATAAGTGTGATTAGTTTATAAGTTTGTATTTTGTATAGTGTATAAGTGTATGAGTGTACATAGTGTATAATTGTATAAGTGCATTAGTGTGTATAGTGTATTAGTGTGTTTAGTGTATAGTGTATAAGTGTATAAGTGTTTATAGTGTATGAATTTGTATAGTGTATAGTGTATAAGACGTGTATAAGTGTGTATAGAGTATATTGTATAAGTGTAAAAGTGTATAAGTGTGTATAGTGTATATGTGTAAAGGTGTGTATAGTGTTTATAATATGTATAGTGTATGAGTGTGTATAGTGTATAGTTTATATGTGTGTAAGTGTATAAGTGTGTATAGTGTATAGTGTATAAAGTGTATATAGTGTGTAAGTGTATAAGTGTTTATAGTGTATAAGTGTGTATAGTGTATAATTGTGTATAGTGTATAGTCTCTTAGTGTATAAGTGTATAAGTGTGTATTGTGTATTACTATGTATAGTGTATAGTGTATAAAGTGTATATAGTGTATAAGTGTATAAGTGTTTATAGTGTATAAGTGTGTATAGTGTATAATTGTGTATAGTGTATAGTCTCTTAGTGTATAAGTGTATTAGTGTGTATTATGTATAAGTGTATAAGTGTATAATTTTGTATGGTGTATAGGTGTGTGTTGTGTATAATTGATTATAGTGTATAGTGTATAAGTGCGTATAGTGTATAGTGTATAAGTGTATAAGTGTGTATAGTGTATAAGTGTGTATAGTGTTTAAGTGTTTATAGTGTAGAAGTGTGTATAATGTATAGTGTATAAATGTTAAAGTGTATAGTGTGTATAGTGTATAAGTGTATAAGTGTATAAGTGTTTATAGTGTATAAATTTGTATAGTGTATAGTGTATAAGACGTGTATAAGTGTTTATAGTGTATATTGTATAAGTGTAAAAGTGTATAAGTGTGTATAGTGTATATGTGTATAAGTGTGTATAGTGTTTATAATATGTATAGTGTATAAGTGTGTATAGTGTATAGTGTATAGTGTATATGTGTGTAAGTGTATAAGTGTGTAATGTGTATAGTGTATAAAGTGTATATAGTGTATAAGTGTATAAGTGTTTATAGTGTATAAGTGTTTATAGTGTATAATTGTGTATAGTGTATAGTCTCTTAGTGTATAAGTGTATTAGTGTGTATAGTGTATTACTGTGTATAGTGTATAGTGTATAAGTGTATTAGTGTGTATTATGTGTATAAGTGTATAATTTTGTATGGTGTATAGGTGTTTATAGTGTATAATTGTGTATAGTGTATAGTGTATAGGTGCGTATAGTGTATAGTGTATAAGTGTATAAGTGTGTATAGTGTATAAGTGTGTATAGTGTTTAAGTGTGTATAGTGTAGAAGTGTATAATGTATAGTGTATAAATGTAAAAGTGTATAGTGTGTATAGTGTATAAGTGTATAAGTGTTTAAGTGTGTATAGTGTATAGTGTAAAAGTGTATAAGTGTTTAAGTGTGTATAGTGTATAGAGTAAGTGTGTATAGTGTATAGTGTATAAGTGTATAGTGTAACAGTGTATAAGTGTATACGTGTGTATAGTGTATAGTTTATAAGTGTATAAGTGTACAAGTGTATAAGTGTTGATTGTGTATAAGTGTATATATTGCATAATTGTGTATAGTGTATATTGTATAAGTGTGTATAGTGTATAAGTGTGTATAGTGTATAAGTATGTATAAGTGTAAGAGTGTGTAGAGTGTATAATTTTGTATTGTGTATAGTGTATAAGTGTGTATAGGTCTATAAGTGTGTATAGTGTTCAACTGTACATAGTGTATATTGTATCGGTGTGTATAGTGTATAGTCTATAAGTGTATAAGAGTATATAGTGTATAAGTGTGTATATTGTATCGTGTATAAGTTTGCATAATATATAGTGCATAAGTGTATAAGTGTCTAAGTGTGTATAGTATTTAAGTGTGTATAGTGTATAGTATATAAGTGTATAAGTGTGTATAGTGTATTAGTGTGTGTAGTGTATAAGTGTGTATAGTATAATTATTTAGTGTATAAGTGTGTAAGTGTGTATAGTGTATAAGTATGTATAATGTAGATTGTATAAGTGTATAAGTGTGTATAGTGTGTAAGTGTGTATAGTGTATAAGTGTGTATAGTGTGTGAGTGTGTATAGTGTATAGTGATTATGGTGTATAAGTGTATAAGTGTATAAATGTGTAGTGTATAAGTATGTATAGTGCATAGAGTATAAGTGTGTATAGGGTATAAGTGTGTATAGTGTTTAGTGTAAAGTGCATAAGTTTATAAGTGTGTATGGTGTATAAGTGTGTATAGTGTAGAGCGTATGAGTGTGTATTGTGTATAACTGTGTATAGTGTATAAGTGTGTATAGTGGATAAGTGTGTATAGTGTATAGTGTATAAGTGTATGAGTGTGCATAGTGTATAAGTGTGATTAGTGTATAAGTGTGTATAATGTATAGTGTATAAGTGTATAAGTGTATGAGTGTGTATAGTGTATTAGTGTGTTTAGTGTATAGTGTATAAGTGTATAAGTGTGTATAGTGTATAAGTGTATAAGTGTGTATAGTGTATAAGTGTATAAGTGTAAAAGAGAATAAGTGTGTATAGTGTATATTTTATAAGTTTGAACGTGTATAAGTGTGTAAATTGTATAAGTGTGTATAGTGTGTATATGTGTATAGTGTATTATTGTATAAGTGTGTATAACGTTTATAATGTGTATAGTGTGTATAGTGTATAGTGTATAAGTGCATAAGTGTATAAGTGTGTATAGTGTATAATGTATATAGTGTATAAGTGTATAAGTGTGTATAGTGTATATATGTGTAGTGTAAAATTGTGCATAGTGTATTAGTGAATATGTGTAAAAGTGTATATAGTGTATGTGTGTATAGTGTATGTGTGTATAGTGTATAAATGTGTATAGTGTATAAGTGTGTATAAGTGTATAAGTGTGTATAGTGTATTAGCGTGTAAAATGTATAGTGTATAACTGTATAAGTGTGTATAGTGTATAATTGTGTATAGTGTATAAGTGTGTATAATGTATAAGTGTATATGTGTATAATTGTGTATAGTGTATAAGTGTGTAAAGTGTATAGGTGTGTATAGTGTATATTTGTGTATAGTGTAGAGTGTATAAGTGCGTATAGTGTATAATGTATAAGTGTATAAGTGTGTATAGTGTATGAGTGTGTATAGTGTATAAGTGTGTATAGTCTATAGTGTATAGATGTATAAGTGTATGTGTATAGTGTATAAGTGTGTATAGTATATAGTGATTATAGTGTATAAGTGTATAAGTGTATAAATATGTATAGTGTATAAGTTTGTATAGTGTATAGTGTATAAGTATCTAAGTGTGTATAGTGTATAAGTGTACATAGTGTATAGTGTATAAGTTTACAAGTGTGTATAGTGTATAAGTCTGTCAAGTGTATAAGTGTGTATAGTGTATAGTTTATAGTGTATAAGTGTATAAGTGTGTATAGTGTATATTGTATAAGTGTATAAGTGTGTATAGAGAATAGTGTATAAGTGTATAATTGTATAAGTTTATAAGTGTGTATAGTATATATTGTATAAGTGTAAAAGTGTATAAAAGTGTATAGTGTATATATGTGTATAGTGTATAAGTGTAAAAGTGTGTATAGTGTATAATGTGTATAGTGTATAAGTTTGTATAGTATATAGTTTATATGTGTATAAGTGGATAAATGTGTATAGTGTATAGTGTATATAGTGTATAGTGTATATAGTGTATGAGTGTATAAGTGTGTATAGTGTATAAGTATTTATAGTGTATAATTGTGTATAGTGTATAGTGTATAATGTTTGTATAGTGTATAGTGTATATGTGTATAAGTGTATAGTGTATGTGTGTATAGTGTATGTGTGTATATTGTATAGTGTATAAGTGTATAAGTGTATAAGTGTGTATAGTGTATTAGTGTGTATAGTGTTTAGTGTATAAGTGTATAAGTGTATAAGTGTGTATAGTGTATAGGTGTGTATAATGTATAATTGTGTATAGTGTATAGTGCATAAGTGTATAGTGTATAAGTGTGTATATGTATAGTGTGTATAGTGTATAATTGTATAGTGTATAGTGTATAAGAGCAATTAGTGTATAATGTATAAGTGTATAAGTGTGTATAGTGTATAAGTGTCTATAATGTATAGTGTATAAATGTAAAAGTGTATAGTGTGTATAGTGTATAAGTGTATAAGTGTTTAAGTGTGTATAGTGTATAGTGTAAAAGTGTATAAGTGTTTAAGTGTGTATAGTGTATAGAGTAAGTGTGTATAGTGTATAGTGTATAAGTGTATAGTGTAACAGTGTATAAGTGTATACGTGTGTATAGTGTATAGTTTATAAGTGTATAAGTGTACAAGTGTATAAGTGTTGATTGTGTATAAGTGTATATATTGCATAATTGTGTATAGTGTATATTGTATAAGTGTGTATAGTGTATAAGTGTGTATAGTGTATAAGTATGTATAAGTGTAAGAGTGTGTAGAGTGTATAATTTTGTATTGTGTATAGTGTATAAGTGTGTATAGGTCTATAAGTGTGTATAGTGTTCAACTGTACATAGTGTATATTGTATCGGTGTGTATAGTGTATAGTCTATAAGTGTATAAGAGTATATAGTGTATAAGTGTGTATAGTGTATCGTGTATAAGTTTGCATAATATATAGTGCATAAGTGTATAAGTGTCTAAGTGTGTATAGTATTTAAGTGTGTATAGTGTATAGTATATAAGTGTATAAGTGTGTATAGTGTATTAGTGTGTGTAGTGTATAAGTGTGTATAGTATAATTATTTAGTGTATAAGTGTGTAAGTGTGTATAGTGTATAAGTATGTATAATGTAGATTGTATAAGTGTATAAGTGTGTATAGTGTGTAAGTGTGTATAGTGTATAAGTGTGTATAGTGTGTGAGTGTGTATAGTGTATAGTGATTATGGTGTATAAGTGTATAAGTGTATAAATGTGTAGTGTATAAGTGTGTATAGTGCATAGAGTATAAGTGTGTATAGGGTATAAGTGTGTATAGTGTTTAGTGTAAAGTGCATAAGTTTATAAGTGTGTATGGTGTATAAGTGTGTATAGTGTAGAGCGTATGAGTGTGTATTGTGTATAACTGTGTATAGTGTATAAGTGTGTATAGTGGATAAGTGTGTATAGTGTATAGTGTATAAGTGTATGAGTGTGCATAGTGTATAAGTGTGATTAGTGTATAAGTGTGTATAATGTATAGTGTATAAGTGTATAAGTGTTTGAGTGTGTATAGTGTATTAGTGTGTTTAGTGTATAGTGTATAAGTGTATAAGTGTGTATAGTGTATAAGTGTATAAGTGTGTATAGTGTATAAGTGTATAAGTGTAAAAGAGAATAAGTGTGTATAGTGTATATTTTATAAGTTTGAACGTGTATAAGTGTGTAAATTGTATAAGTGTGTATAGTGTGTATATGTGTATAGTGTATTATGTATAAGTGTGTATAACGTTTATAATGTGTATAGTGTGTATAGTGTATAGTGTATAAGTGTATAAGTGTATAAGTGTGTATAGTGTATAATGTATATAGTGTATAAGTGTATAAGTGTGTATAGTGTATATATGTGTAGTGTAAAATTGTGCATAGTGTATTAGTGAATATGTGTATAAGTGTATATAGTGTATGTGTGTATAGTGTATGTGTGTATAGTGTATAAATGTGTATAGTGTATAAGTGTGTATAAGTGTATAAGTGTGTATAGTGTATTAGCGTGTAAAATGTATAGTGTATAACTGTATAAGTGTGTATAGTGTATAATTGTGTATAGTGTATAAGTGTGTATAATGTATAAGTGTATATGTGTATAATTGTGTATAGTGTATAGTGTATAAGTGTGTAAAGTGTATAGGTGTGTATAGTGTATATTTGTGTATAGTGTAGAGTGTATAAGTGCGTATAGTGTATAATGTATAAGTGTATAAGTGTGTATAGTGTATGAGTGTGTATAGTGTATAAGTGTGTATAGTCTATAGTGTATAGATGTATAAGTGTATGTGTATAGTGTATAAGTGTGTATAGTATATAGTGATTATAGTGTATAAGTGTATAAGTGTATAAATATGTATAGTGTATAAGTTTGTATAGTGTATAGTGTATAAGTATCTAAGTGTGTATAGTGTATAAGTGTACATAGTGTATAGTGTATAAGTTTACAAGTGTGTATAGTGTATAAGTCTGTCAAGTGTATAAGTGTGTATAGTGTATAGTTTATAGTGTATAAGTGTATAAGTGTGTATAGTGTATATTGTATAAGTGTATAAGTGTGTATAGAGAATAGTGTATAAGTGTATAATTGTATAAGTTTATAAGTGTGTATAGTATATATTGTATAAGTGTAAAAGTGTATAAAAGTGTATAGTGTATATATGTGTATAGTGTATAAGTGTAAAAGTGTGTATAGTGTTTATAATGTGTATAGTGTATAAGTTTGTATAGTATATAGTTTATATGTGTATAAGTGGATAAATGTGTATAGTGTATAGTGTATATAGTGTATAGTGTATATAGTGTATGAGTGTATAAGTGTGTATAGTGTAGAAGTATTTATAGTGTATAATTGTGTATAGTGTATAGTGTATAATTTTGTATAGTGTATAGTGTATATGTGTATAATTGTGTCTAGTGTATGTGTGTATAGTGTATGTGTGTATATTGTATAGTGTATAAGTGTATAAGTGTATAAGTGTGTATAGTGTATTAGTGTGTATAGTGTTTAGTGTATAAGTGTATAAGTGTATAAGTGTGTATAGTGTATAGGTGTGTATAATATATAATTGTGTATAGTGTATAGTGCATAAGTGTATAAGTGAATAAGTGTGTATATGTATAGGTGTGTATAGTGTATAATTGTGCATAGTGTATAGTGTATAAGAGCAATTAGTGTATAATGTATAAGTGTATAAGTGTGTATAGTGTATAAGTGTCTATAGTGTATAGTGTATAAATGTATAATGTATAGTTGTATAGTGTATAAGTGTGTATAGTGTATAGTGTATAAGTGTATAGGAGTATGTGTGTATAGTGTATAAGTGTATAAGTGTATGTGTATAGTATATAAGTGTGTATAGTGTATAATGTATAAGTGTATAAGTTTGTGTAAGTGTGTAGTGTATAGGGTATAAGTGTGTATGGTGTATAAGTGTATAAGTGTATCAGTGTGTGTAAGTGTGTATAGTGTATAGTGTATAAGTGTATAAGTGTATAAATGTATAAGTGTTTATAGTTTATTCGTGTGTATAGTTTATTCGTGTGTATAGTTTATAGTTTATAGTGTATAAGTGTATAAGTGTGTATAGTGTATAAGTATATAAGTGTAAAAGTATGTGTAAGTGTGTATAGTGTATAATGAATAAGTGTATAAGTGTATAAGTGTATAAGTGTGTATAGCGTATAGTGTATAAATGTATGAGTGTGTATAGTGTATAAGTTTGTATATTGTATAAGTGTATGGGTTTGTATAGTGTATAAGTCTGTATAGTGAATAAATGTGTATAAGTGTGTATAGTGTATTTTGTATAAGTGTATAAGTGTATAAGTGTGTATAGTGTATAGTGTATAAGGGTATAAGTGTATATAGTGTATAGTGTATAAGTGTATAAGTGTGTATAGTGTATAATTGTGTATAGTGTATAAGTGTATAAGTGTTTAAGTGTGTATAGTGTATAGTGTATAAGTGTATAAGTGTTTAAGTATGTATAGTGTATACAGTAAGTGTATATAGTGTATAGTGTATAAGTGTATAGTGTAACAGTGTATAAGTGTATACGTGTGTACAGTGTATAGTTTATAAGTGTATAAGTGTACAAGTGTATAAGTGTGTATTGTGTATATGTATATATATTGCATAATTGTGTATAGTGTATATTGTATAAGTGTCTAAGTGTGTATAGTGTATAAGTGTTTATAGTGTATAATGTATAAGTGTATAAGTGTGTATAGTGTATAAGTCTGTCTAGTGTATAAGTGTGTATAGTGTATAGTTTATAGTGTATAAGTGCATAAATATGTATAGTGTATAAGTTTGTATAGTGTATAGTGTATAGGTGTCTAAGTGTGTATAGTGTATAAGTGTGTATAGTGTATAATGTATAAGTGTGTATAGTGTATAAGTCTGTCTAGTGTATAAGTGTGTATAGTGTATAGTTTATAGTGTATAAGTGTGTAAGTGTGTATAGTGTGTAAGTATGTATAGTGTATAGTGTATAAGTGTATAGGTGTATAAGTGTGTATAGTGTATATTCTATAAGTGTATAAGTGTGTATAGTGTATAAGTGTGTATAGTGTATAGTGTATAAGTGTATAAGTGTGTATAGTGTATAGTATATAAGTGTGAAAGTGTATAAGTGTGTATAGTGCATTAGTGTGTATAGTGTATAGTGTATAAATGTATAAGTGTATAGGTGTCTATAGCGTATATGTGTGTATAGTGTATAAGTGTGTATAGTGTATACTGATTATAGTGTATAAGTGTATAAGTGTATAAGTGTGTATAGGGTATAAGTGTGTATAGTGTATAGTGTATAGTTTATAAGTTATTAAGTGTGTATAGTGTATAAGTGTATATAGTGTATAGTGTATAAGAGTATAAGTGTGTATAGTGTATAAGTGTGTATAGTGTATAAGTGTGTATAGTGTATAAGTGTAGAAGTTTATGAGTGTGTTTAGTGTTTTAGTGTGATTAGTGTATGAGTGTGATTAGTTTATAAGTTTGTATAGTGTATAGTGTATAAGTGTAAGAGTGTGCATAGTGTATGATTGTATAAGTGTATTAGTGTGTATAGTGTATTAGTGTGTATAGTATATAGTACATAAGTGTATAAGTGTTTATAGTGTATGATTGTGTATAGTGTATATGTGTGAATAGTGTATATTGTATAAGTGTATACGTGTATAAGTGTGTATAGTTTATTAGTGTGTATATATAGTGTATAAGTGTATAAGTGTGTATAAATGTGTATGAGTATAAGTTTATGAGTGTATAAGTGTGTATAAGTGTATAAGTGTCTTTAGTGTATAAGTGTGTATTAGTGTGTATAGTGTATAAGTGTGTATAGTGTATAGTTTATGAGTGTATAAGTGTATAAGTGTTTATAGTGTATACGTATGTATAGTTTATAGTGTATAAGTGTATAAGTGTGTTTAAGTGTGTATAATGTATAAGTGTATAAACGTAGAAGTGTTTATAGTGTATAAATTTGTATAGTGTATAAGTGAGTATAGTGTATAGTGTATATTGTATAAGTGTATAAGTGTGTATAGTGTATAAGTGTTTATATTGTATAAGTGTGTATATGTTATAAGTGTATGAGTGTGTATAGTGTATAAGTGTGTATAGTGAAATAATGTGTATAAGTGTGTATAGTGTATAATTGTATAAGTGTGTTTAAGTGTGTATAATGTATAAGTGTATAAACGTAGAAGTGTTTATAGTGTATAAATGTGTATAGTGTATAAGTGTGTATAGTGTATAGTGTATATTGTATAAGTGTATAAGGGTGTATAGTGTATAAGTGTTTATATTGTATAAGTGTGTATATGTTATAAGTGTATGAGTGTGTATAGTGTATTAGTGTGTATAGTGAAATAATGTGTATAAGTGTGTATAGTGTATTCTGTATAAGTGTTTAAGTGTATAAGTGTGTATAGTGTATAGTATATAAGTGTATAAGTGTGTATAGTTTATCTTGTATAAGAGTATAAGTGTATAGTGTGTATAGTGCATAGGTGTGTATAGTGTATAAGTGTATAAGTGTGTATAGTGTATAGTGTATAAGAGTATAAGTGTATAGTGTGTATAGTTTATAAGTTTATATATTGTATAGTTTATAAGTGTATAAGTGTTTAAGCGTGAAAAGTGTATAATTGTGTATGGTGTATAGTGTATAAGTGTCTAAGTGTGTAAAATGTATAAGTGTGTATAGTGTATAGTATATAAGTGTGTATAGTGTATACTCTATAAGTGTATAATTGTGTTTAGTTTAAAGTGCATAATGTGTAAGTGTGTATAGTGTATAGTGTATAAGTGTATAAGTGTAGAGGTGTGTATCGTGTATAAGTGTGTTTAGTGTATAGTGTAAAAGTGTATAAGTGTGTATAGTGTATAAGTGTGTTTAGTGTAAAAGTGTGTATAGTTTATAGTGTATAGTGTATAAGTGTATAAGTTTGTATAGTGTATAAGTGTGTATACTGTATAGTGTATAAGTGTATAAGTGTGTAAAATATATAAGTGTGTATAGTGTATAGTGTATAAGTGTGTATAGTGTATACTGTATAAGTGTATAATTGTGTATAGTGTAAATTGCATAATGTATAAGTGTATAGTGTATAGTTTATAGTGTATAAGTGTGTATCGTGTATAAGTGTGTATAGTATATAGTGTAAAATTGTATAAGTGTGTATAGTGTATTAGTGTGTATAGTGTATAAGTGTGTATAGTTTATAGTGTATAGTGTATAAGTGTGTAAGTGTGTTTAGGGAATAAGTGTGTATAGGGTATAAGTGTGTATAGTGTATAGTGTATAAATGTATAAGTGTATAAGTGTGTATTGTGTATATTGTACGAGAGTATAAGTGTATAAGTGTTTAAGTGTGTATAGTGTATAAGTGTGTATAGTGTATAGTGTATAAGTGTATAAGTGTGTATAGTGTATAAGTGTGTATAGTGTATGAGTGTGTATAGTGTATAAGTGTGTATAGTGTATAGTATATAAGTGTATAAGTGTATAAGAGTGTATAGTGTATAAGTGTGTATAAGTGTATCAGCTATAAGTGTGTTTAGTGTATAAGAGTGTATGGTGTAAAAGTGTATAAGTGTATGAGTGTGTATAGTGTATATTGTATATATGTAAAAGTGTATAAGTAGGTATAGTGTATAAGTGTTTATAATGTGTATAGTGTTTAAGTTTTTATAGTGTATAGTGTATATGAGTATAAGTGTATAAGTGTTTATAGGGTATATGTGTGTATAAGTGTATAAGTGTATAAGTTTGTATAGTGTATAAGTGTATATAGTGTATAGTGTATAAGTGTATAAGTGTATAAGCGTCTATAGTGTATTAGTGTGTGTAGTGTATAGTGTATAAGTGTATAAGTGTGTATAAGTGTGTATGTGTATAAGTGTGTATAAGCGTATAAGTCTGTATAGTGTATAAGTGTGTATTAGTGTGTATAATGTATAAGTCTGTTTAGTGTAGAAGTGTGTATAGTGTATAGTTTGTAAGTGTATAAGTATGTATAGGGTATTACTGTGTGTAGTTTAAAGTGTATAAGTGTATAAGTATGTATAGTGAATAAGTGTGTATAGTGCATTAGTGTGTATAGTTTATAGTGTATAAGTGTATATTTGTGTTTAAGTGTGTATAGTGTATAGTGTATAGTGTATGAGTGTATAAGTGTATAAGTGTTTAAGTGTGTATAGTGTATAAGTATGTATAGTGTATAAGTGTGTTTAGTGTATAAGTGTGTATAGTGTATGAGTGTATAAGTGTATGAGTGTATAAGTGTGTATAGTGTATGAGTGTATAAGTGTGTATAGTGTATAATTGTGTATAATATATAGTGTATAAGCGAATAATTGTATAAGTGTGTATAGTGTATTAGTGTGTATAGTGTATAGTGTATGGGTGTATAAGTGTGTATTGTGTAAAATTGTATATAGTGTATATTGTATAAGTGTATAGTGTATAAGTGTATAAGTGTGTATAGTGTATAAGTGTATAAGTGTATGAGTGTGTATAGTGTATAAGTATATATAGTGTATAGTTTATAAGTGTATAAGTGTATAAGGGTATAAGTGTGTATAGTGTATAAGTGTATATAGTGTATAAGTTTATATAGTGTATAGTGTATATGAGTGTATAGTGTATAATGTATAAATGAGTAAAGTGTATAGTGTTTAAGTGTGTATAGGGTATAGTGTATAAGTATGTATAGTGTTTAAGTGTACATAGTGTATAATGTATAAGTGTGTATAGTGTATAGTGTATAATTGTATAAGTGTGTATAGTGTATAGTGTATAAGTGTGTATCCTGTATAGTGTATAAGTGTATAAGTGTGTAGAATGTATAAGTGTGTATAGTGTATAGGGTATATGTGTGTGTAGTGTATACTGTATAAGTGTATAATTGTGTATAGTGTAAAGTGTATAATGTATAAGTGTATAAGTTTGTATAGTGTATAGTGTATAAGTGTGAATAATTTATAGTGTATATGTGTATAAGTGTGTATAGTTTGTATAGTGTATAAGTGTGTATATTGTATAATATATAAGTGTGTATTGTGTATAAGTTTATAATTGTGTATAGTATATAAGGTTGTATAGTGTCAAATGTGTATAAGTGTGTATAAGTTGAATAGTGTACAGTTTATAAGTGTGTATAGTGTATAGTGTATAGTGTATATGTGTGTATAGTGTTCAGGGTATAAGAGTATATAGTGTATAAGTGTGTATAGTGTATAAGAGTATATAGTGTATGAGTGTGTATTAGTGTGTATAGTGTACAGTGTATAAGTGTAGAAGTGCGTATAGTGTAAAAGTGTGTATAGTGCTTGAGTGTATAAGTGTATAGTGTGTATAGTGTATAAGTCTGTACAGTGTATAGTGTATAAGTGTATAAGTGTATAAATGAGTATAGTGTATAAGTGTTTTTACTGTATAGTGTATAAGTGTGTATAGTGTATAAGTGTGTATAGTGTACAGTGTATAAGTGTGTATACTGTATAAGTGTGTAGTGCATGAGTGTGTATAGTGTATAATAGTGTATAGTTTATAGTGTATAAGTGTGTTATAAGTGTGTATAAGTGTATAAGTGTATAAGTGTGTATTGTGTATAAGTGTGTATAGTGTATTGTCTATAAGATTATACAGATGTATGAGTGTGTATAGTGTATAAGTGTATAAGTGTATAAGTGTTTATAGTGTATAGTGTATAAGTGTTTATAGTGCATATTGTATAAGTATATAAGTGTCTATACTGAATAGGTGTGTATAGTATATAGTGTATAAGTGTGTATAGTGTATAGTGTATAGTGAATAAGTGTGTATAGTGTATAGTATATACATGTATTAGTGTGTATAGTGTATAAGTGTGTATCGTGTATGAGTGTGTATAGTGTATTAGTGTTTATAGTGTATAGTGTATAAGTGTATAGGTTTCTATAGTGTATAAGTGTATAAGTGTGTTTAGTGTATAATGTATAAGTGTGTATAGTGTATAAGTATATAAGTGTGTAGAGTGTATATTGTATAGTGTATAAGTGTGTATAGTGTATAAGTGTGTAAAGTGTATAAGTTTGTATAAGTGTGTATAGTTAATAAATGTGTATACTGTATAGTGTATAGTGTATAGTGTATAAGTGTGTATAGTGTTTAGTGTATAGTGTATTAGTGTATATGTGTATAAGTGTGTAAAGTGTATAAGTGTGTATTGAGTATAGTGTGTATAGTGTATAAGTGTATAAGTGTGTATAGTGTAAAAGTTTTTGAGTATATAGTTTGTATAGTGTATATGTGTTTAAATGTGTAAGTGTGTATAGTGTATAAGTGTATAAATCTGTATGGTGTTTAAGTGTTTATTAATGTGTATAGTGTATATTGTATAATTGTATATGTGTGTATAGTGTATACTTGTGTATAGTGTATAGTGTATAAGTGTACAAGTGTATAGTGTGTATAGTTTATAAGTGTGTAGTGTATAAGTGTATAAGTGTATAAATGTGTATAGTGCATATGTGTATAGTGTATAGTGTATAAGTGTGTATAGTGTATAAGTGTGTAAAGTGTATAAGTGTATAAGTGTATATCGTGTATTAGTGTATAAGTGTATTATTGTGTATAGTGTAAAGTGTATATGTCTATAAGTCTCTATAGTGTATAATTGTGTATGGTGTATAATTGTGTATAGTGTATATTGTATAAATGCGTATAGTGTATAAGTGTGTATAATGTGTAGTGTGTATATGTATAAGTGTATAGTGTGTATAGTGTATAAGTGTGTATAGTGTATAGTATATAAGTGAATAAGTGTATAAGTGTGTATAATGTATAAGTGTATATAGTGTATAGTATATAGTGTATAAGTGTATGAGTGTATAAGTGTATAAGCGTATAAGTGTGTGTGAGTGTGTTTAGTGTATAAGTGTATAAGTGTATAAGTGTAAAAGTATGTATACTGTATAAATGTGTAGTGTATAAGTGTCTATAGTGTATATTGTATAAGTGTATAAGTGTGTATAGTGTATAAGTGTGTATATTTTATAAGTGTGTATAGTGTACAAGTGTATTAGTGTGTATAGTGTATAGGTGTGTATGGTGAATAAATGTGTATAAGTGTGTATAGTGTACTCTGTATAAGTGTATAAGTGTATAAGTGTATATAGTGTATAGTGTATTATTGTATAAGTGTGTATAGTGTATAGTGTATAAGAGTATAATTGTATAGTGTGTATAGTGTATAAGTGTTTAAGTGTGTATAGTGTATAAGTGTAAAAGTGTATAAATGTGTATAGTGTATAAGTGTATAAGTGTTTAAGTGTGTATAGTGTATAGTGTATAAGTGTATAAGTGTGTATAGTGTATATAAGTGTGTATAGAGTATAAGTGTATATAGTGTATTGTGTATAAGTGTATAGATTGAAAGTGTATAAGTGTATACATGTGTATAGTGTATAGTGTATAGTGTATAGGTGTATAAGTGTATAAGAGTGTATAGTGCATAAGTATGTATAGTGTATAGTTTATAAGTGTATAAGTGTACAAGTGTATAAGTGTGTATAGTATATAAGTGTATAGAGTGCATAAGTGTGTATAGTGTATAATGTATTAGTGTGCATATTGTATAATGTATAAGTGTGTATAGTGTATAGTGTATAAGTATGTATAAGAGTGTATAGTGTATAATTGTGTATAGTGTATAGTGTATAAGTGTATATAGTGCATAAGTGTGTAAAGTGTATATGTGTATAAGTGTATAAGTGTGTATAGTGTATTAGTGTATAAGTGTATAATTGTGTATAGTGTATAGTGTATATGTCTATAAGTCTCTATAGTGTATAATTGTGTATGGTGTATAATTGTGTATAGTGTATAGTGTATAAATGCGTATAGTGTATAAGTGTGTATAATGTGTAGTGTGTATATGTATAAGTGTATAGTGTGTATAGTGTATAAGTGTGTATAGTGTATAAGTGTGTATAGTGTATAGTATATAAGTGTATAAGTGTATAAGTATATAAGTGTGTATAGTGTATAAGTGTATATAGTGTATAGTATATAGTGTATAAGTGTATGAGTGTATAAGTGTATAAGCGTGTATCGTGTATTAGTGTGTATAGTGCATAGTGTATAATTGTATAAGTGTGTATAAATATATATCAGTGTATACATGTGTGAGTGTATAAGTTTGTATAAGTGTATAAGTGTCTATAGTGTATAAGTGTATATTAGTGTTTATTGGTGTGTATAGTGTATAGTTTATAAGTGTATAAGTGTATAAGTGCCTATAGTGTATTAGTGTGTATAGTTTATAGTGTATAAGTGTATAAATGTGTGGAGTGTATAAGTGTGTATAGTGTATAAATGTGTATTGTATATAAGTGTGTATAGTGTAAAGTGTATAAGTGTATGAGTGTGTAGAGTGTATAAGTTTGTATTTTGTATAAGTGTGTATAGTGTATAAGTGTATGGGTTTGTATAGTGTATAAGTGTGTATAGTGTATAAATGTGTATAAGTGTGTATACTGTATTCTTTATAAGTGAATAAGTGTATAAGTGTGTATAATGTATAATGTATAAGTGTATAAGTGTATATAGTGTATAGTGTATAAGTGTATAAGTGTGTAATGTGTATAGTGTATAATTGTATATAGTGTATAAGTGTATATGTGTAAAAATGTGTATTGTGTATAAGTGTATAAGTGTTTAAGTGTGTATAGTGTATAAGTGTATAAGTGTATAAGTGTGTATAGTGTATATAAGTGTGTATAGTGTATACAGTAAGTGTATATAGTGTATAGTGTAACAGTGTATAAGTGTATACGTGTGTATAGTGTATAGTTTATAAGTGTATAAGTGTATAAGTGTGTATAAAGCCTAATAATGTATACTGTATAGTTTATAAGTGTATAAGTGTACAAATGTATAAGTGTGTATAGTGTATAAGTGTATATAGTGCATAAGTGTGTATAGTGTATAGTGTATAAGTGTGTATAGTGTATAGTGTATAGTGTATAAGTGTGTAGAGTGTATAAGTATGTATAAGTGTATAAGTTTGTATAGTGTATAATTGTGTATAGTGTATAAGTGTGTATAAGTCTATAAGTGTGTATAATGTTTAAGTGTACATAGTGTATATTGTATAATTGTGTATAGTGAATAGTGTATAAGTGTATAAGAGTGTATAGTGTATAAGTGTGTATAGTGTATAGTGTATAAGTGTGTATAAGTTTATAAGTGTGTATAGTGTATAGTGTATATGTGTGTATACTGTATAGTATATAAGTGTATAAGTGTGTATAGTGTATAGTATACAAGTGTTTATAGTGTATAGTGTATAAGTATGTATAGTGTATAGTGTATACGTGTTTCAGAGTGTATAGAGAATAAGTGTGTGTAGTGTATAGTATATATGTGTGTATAGTGTATATTGTATAAGTGTGTATAGTGTATAGTGTATAGTATATAGTGTAAAAGTGTGTATAGTGTATAGGGTATAAGTGTATATGTGTGTATAGTGTATACTGTATAAGTGTATAAGTGTGTATAGTATATAGTGTATAGTGTATAAGTGTATAAGTGTGTATAGTGTATAGTGTATAAGGGTATAAGTGTGTATAGTGTATAAGTGTTTATAGTGTCTAAGTGTATAAGTGTATAATTGTGTATAGTGTATAGGTGTGTATAGTGTATGAGTGTGAATATTGTATAGTGTATAAGTGTGTATAGTGTATAAGTGTATAAGTGTGTATAGTGTCAAGTGTGTTTAGTGTCAAGTGTGTATAAGTGTGTATAGTGTATAGTGTATAAGTGTGTATAGTGTATAGTGTATAGTGTATAGTTTATAGTGTATAAGTGTGTATAGTGTATAAGTGTGTATAGTGTATAAGTGTATATAGTGTAGGAGTGTGTATAGTGTATAAGTGTGTATAGTGTATAAGTGTGTATAGTGTAAAATTGTAAATAGTGTATAGTATATAAGTGTATAAATATATAAGTGTGTATAGTGTATTAATGTATATAGTGTATAGTGTATAAGTGTGTATAGTATATAGTTATTATAGTGTATAAGTGTATAAATGTGTATAGTGTATAAGTTTGTATAGTGTATAGTGTATAAGTGTCTAAGTGTGTATAGTGTATAAGTCTGTCTAGTGTATAAGTGTGTATAGTGTATAGTTTATAGTGTATAAGTGTGTAAGTGTGTATAGTGTATAAGTGTGTATGGTGTATAGTGTATAAGTGTATAAGTGTATTAATGTGTATAGTGTAGTAGTGTTTATTGTGTATAAGTGTGTATAGTGTATAGTATATAAGTGTATAAGTGTATAAGCGTATAAGTGTGTAGGTGTGTATAGTGTATAAGTGTGTATGGTGTATAAGTGTATAAGTGTATAAAGTTATAGTGTATAGTTTTGTAGAGTGCATAGTGTATAAGTGTATAAGTGTATAAGTGTGTAAAGGGTATAAGTGTGTATAGTGTATAGCGTATAGTGTATAAGTTTATAAGTGTGTATAGTGTGTGTATAGTGTATAAGTATGTATAGTGTATAGTGTATAAGTGTATAAGTGTGTATAGTTTATAAGTGTGTATAGTCTATAGTGTATAAGTGTATAAGTGTGTATAGTGTATAAGTGTATAAGTTTGTATAGTGTATAAGTGTGTATTGTATATAGTGCATAAGTGTATGATTGTGTATAGTGTATAAGTGTGATTAGTGTATAAGTGTGTATAGTGTGTAAGTGTATAAGTGTATGAGTGTGTATAGTGTATTAGTGCGTTTAGTGTATAGTGTATAAGTGTATAAGTATGTATATTGTATAGCGTATAAGTGTATAACTGTATAAGTGCGTATAGTGTATATTGTATAAGTGTAAAAGTGTATGATTGTGTATAGTGTATAAGTGTGTATAGTGTATAAGTGTTTATAATGTGTATAGTGTAGAAGTGTATAAGTGTATAAGTGTGTATAGTGTATATATGTGTATAGTGTATAAGTGTATAAGTGTGTATAGTGTTTATAATGTGTATAGTGTATAAGTGTATAAGTATATATAGTGTATAGTGTATATAGTGTATAAGTGTGTATAGTATATAATTGTGTATAGTGTATAATGTATTAGTGTATAAGTGCATATAGTGTATAGTGTATAAATGTATAAGTGTATAGTGTGTATAGTGTATAAGTGTGTATAGTGTATAAGTGTATAAGTGTATAAGTGTGTATATTGTATAAGTGTATATAATGTATAGTGTATAAGTGTATAAACATGTATAGTGTATTAGTGTGTATAGTGTATAAGTGTATAAGTGTGTATAAATGTGTATCAGTGTATAAGTGCATGATTGTATAATTTACTAGTGTTATAGTGTATAATTGTGTATAGTGTATAAGTGTGTATAGTGTATAGTTTATAAGTGTATAAGTGTAAAGGTTTTTATAGTGTATTAGTGTGTATAGTTTATAGTGTATAAGTGTATTAGTGTGTATGGAGTATAAGTTCATATAGTGTATAAGTGTGTATAGTGTATAAGTGTATAAGCGTATAAGTGTGTGTAAGTGTGTATAGTGTATAAGTGTATAAGTGTATCAGTGTAAAAGTATGTATACTGTATAAATGTGTAGTGTATAAGTGTCTATAGTGTATATTGTATAAGTGTATAAGTGTGTATAGTGTATAAGTGTGTATATTTCATAAGTTAGTATAGTGTATAAGTGTATTAGTGCATATAGTGTATAGGTTTGTATGGTGAATAAATGTGTATAAGTGTGTATAGTGTACTCTGTATAAGTGTATAAGTGTATAAGTGTGTATAGTGTAGTGTATTATTGTATAAGTGTGTATAGTATATAGTGTATAAGAGTATAATTGTATAGTGTGTATAGAGTATAAGTGTGTATATTGTATAGTGTATAAGTGTAAAAGTGTATAAATGTGTATAGTGTATAAGTGTATAAGTGTTTAAGTGTGTATAGTGTATAGTGTATAAGTGTATAAGTGTGTATAGTGTATATAAGTGTGTATAGAGTATAAGTGTATATAGCGTATTGTGTATAAGTGTAGAGATTAAAAGTGTATAAGTGTATACATGTGTATAGTGTATAGTGTATAGTTGTATAAGTGTATAAATAGTGTGTAGAGAGTATAAGTGTGTATATTGTATAGTGTATAAGTGTAAAAGTGTATAAATGTGTATAGTGTATAAGTGTATAAGTGTTTAAGTGTGTATAGTGTATAGTGTATAAGTGTATAAGTGTGTATAGTGTATATAAGTGTGTATAGAGTATAAGTGTATATAGCGTATTGTGTATAAGTGTAGAGATTAACCCTGGATAGGTACGGTGGGTCGTACGCGACCCCGAGCGTCAAAAAAAACAGGTTTTTCTCACGTGACTCACCCCTGTGACTGAATTTGTGGGTGATCGACCTGCAGGAGGTGTCTCCCCTACACGCTCTAGTAGTGTCCAGATGTGCATTGCTGTAGCTGTACTCCTTCCCCGATTTCTGAGACGCGTCGGGGTCGTTCGCGTCCGAGTTTACCCTTCTGAGGTAGTTTGCATAATTATCAAAGTTATTACGTATTATGAAATTGTCGTAGAATGGTGCAACTTGTATAGGTTATCAGTTGTGGAAAGTCTTGGTGGATTGTTTGGCTACCATGTGCATGTTTTTTTTTTTTAGTTAAAATGTCGTTCATCACCACGAGGACCATTTTACCGCGAGTGCCCCTTTTTCATTTTTTTTCATTTTTTTGCCAAGTCATTTTTCCGTAAGATATTGCCAAATAGTGTCGTAAAACTTTTGCTTGTTTAGTGTTGGAAAGTGTGTCTAGATGATCTGGCTACCCATGCATGACTTTGTTTTTGTCAGATACGACGTAGTTATTGGTATATTGGGTATTTAACTGCGGTTACCAATTTCTGTTTTTTTTTCAATATTTGTAAAAATTACTACGTAGTAAGGAATTGCCGTATATTATTCATTTTTTTTCATGTTTATGTGTTAGAAAGTGTGCCTTGATGGTTGGGCTAACACGTGCATGTCTTTTTTTTTATCTGAGATGTCGTATATTAGAATGTCGGGCATTTTACCGCGAGTGTCCCTTTTTAATTTTTTTTAATTTTTTTGCCAAGTCATTTTTCCGTAAGATATTGCGAAATAGTGTCGTAAAACTTTTGCTTTTTTAATGTTGGAAAGTGTGTCTAGATGATCTGGCTACCCATGCGTGATTTTGTTTTTGTCAGATACGACGTAGTTATTGGTATATTGGGTATTTAACTGCGGTTGCCAATTTCTGTTTTTTTTTTCAATATCTGTAAAAATTTACTACGTAGTAAGGAATTGCCGTATATTATTGATTTTTTTTTCATGTTTATGTGTTAGAAAGTGTGCCTTGATGGTTGGGCTAACACGTGCATGTCTTTTTTTTTTATCTGAGATGCCGTATATTAGAATGTTGGGCATTTTTCCGCGAGTGCCCCTTTTTATTTGTTTTGCATTTTTTTGCTTAGTCATGTTACCGTAAGGAATTGGCAAGTAGTGTCGCAAAACTTATATTTTTATAGTGTTGGAAAGTGTTTCTAGATGATCTGGCTACCCATGCCTATTTTTTTTTTAGCCAGATATGGCGTATATATAAGTATGTGTTCGATTTTCCTGTGATTGCCATTTTTTCGTTTTTTCCCATTTCTTTCAAAATTACTACGTACTAAGGAACTATCACAGAGTAATATTTCATTTATATGTTTATTTGTCGGAAAATATGCCTTGATGGTTTGCCTAGCACGTGGCTGAAATTTTTTTTTTCTTAAATGCCGTATATTAGAATGGCCATTTTTCCACGAGTGCCCCTTTTTATTTGTTTTGCATTTTTTGCTTAGTCATGTTACCGTAAGGAATTGGCAAGTAGTGTCGCAAAACTTATATTTTTATAGTGTTGGAAAGTGTTTCTAGATGATCTGGCTACCCATGCCTATCTTTTTTTTAGCCAGATATGGCGTATATATAGGTATGTGTTCGATTTTCCGGTGATTGCCATTTTTTCGTTTTTTCCCAATTCTTTCAAAATTACTACGTACTAAGGAACTATCACAGATTAATGATTCCTCTAGATGTTTATTTGTCGGAAATTTTTGTTTACTTTTTTTTTGATTGAATATCATCAAATTTTTTTAGCTAAAATATTGTTTTAAATTTTTTTTTCGATTTTATTTCCCTTCAAAAAAAATTTTTTGGGTCAGAATTTTAATTTTATAGTCGTAAAATAATCGACAATTATCCAGCAACCCACCATACAATTTTTATGCATATCCAATAATAATTAGATTAGTAAATAACACCTTGAAATTGACATACCCTTCCTACATTTCAAGTGGCAGATTAGGGAGTCTGAGTCAGTGTGGTTGGCGGCCATTTTGTGGACATATCCGAAGCGTAAGCTGCCCTATCTATATATATTCTTGTTCCCTATAGAATTTGTGATATTTTGGTATATTTTTACCTGCATAAATATCATATTATATATTAAATATATGTATTTTTTTACGAAATTTCCAAGTACTCAAAAAATTACCTTTAGATATGGCCCCTGATATAAATGTAATTTACAAAATAATGAAGATTTTTTTACATATTTCTATTTTGGGATAACATATGTTTATTCCCTAAAAAAATTAGCCACTTCCTATTTCATTTGGGTACCCAAAAAAATTCATGAAATTTGGACAATTTTTTTTGGCCAAAAAAAGTTACCCTTTTTTTCTCATTTCAGATCTTCACCTCCATGGGTCTGACTTCATCCAAAATACATCAAGATGTGTCCTAAACATTCAAGAATCAATTCCTAAAAGGATTTGTGTATATATGTATAAACTTTTTTTTTATGAATTTTTATGTCAGGTCTTTTTTTTCTACCTAATTTTTTAAAATATTTATAATAAATAGTTTTTCTGCAGATGAGTAGTATTTATCTTTACAGTTGTTTTAAGCATTCATTGAAGTTTTTTTTGGCAAAAGAAAAAAGGAGGTTACGGCAAAAACTGATTTTTCAAGAATTTTTTTTAGCGTCGGGGTCGTTCGCGTCAGAGTATACCCTTAAAGGGGTGTCCGAGGACCGTACCTATCCAGGGTTAAAAGTGTATAAGTGTATACATGTGTATAGTGTATAGTGTATAGTTGTATAAGTGTATAAGAGTGTATAGTGCATAAGTATGTATAGTGTATAGTTTATAAGTGTATAAGTGTACAAGTGTATAAGTGTGTATAGTGTATAAGTGTATAGAGTGCATAAGTGTGTATAGTGTATAGTGTATTAGTGTGTATATTGTATAATGTATAAGTGTGTATAGTGTATAGTGTATAAGTATGTATAAGAGTGTATAGTGTATAATTGTGTATAGTGTATAGTGTATAAGTGTGTATAAGTGTATAAGTGTGTATAGTGTTTAAGTTTACATAGTGTATAGTGTATAAGTGTGTATACTGTATAGTGTATAGGTGTATACGTGTATAAGTGTATAAGTGTATACGTGTGTATAGTGCATAAGTATGTATAGTGTATAGTTTATAAGTGGATAAGTGTACAAGTGTATAAGTGTGTATAGTGTATAAGTGTATAGAGTGCATAAGTGTGTATAGTGAATAGTGTATAAGTGTGTATAGTTTATAGTGTGTATGTGTGTATAGTGTATATGTGTGTATAGTGTATAGTGAATAAATATGTATGAGTGTATAAGTGTGTTTAGTGTATAATTGTGTATAGGTGTATAAGTGTATATAGGTGTATAAGTGTGAATAGTGTATAGTGTATAAGTGTGTATAGTGTATTGTGTATAATTGTATAAGTGTGTATAGTGTATAGCGTATAAGTGTGTATACTGTATAGTGTATAAGTGTATGATTGTCTATAGTGTAAAGTGTATAATGTATAAGTGTATAAGTGTGTATAGTTCATAGTGTATAAGTGTGTATAGTGTATAGTGTAAAAGTATTTATGTGTATAAGTGTGTATAGTGTATTGGGTATAAGTGTATTAATGTATAAGTTTGTATAGCGTATAAGTGTGTATAGTTTGTATAGTGCATAAGTGTGAATATTGTATAATGTATAAGTGTGTATATTGTATAAATATATAATTGTGTATAGGTTATAAGTGTGTATAGTGTCAAGTGTGTATAAGTGTGTATAAGTGTGTGTAGTGTATAGTATATAAGTGTGTATAGTGTATATTGTATAGTGTATAAGTGTGTATAGTGTTTTGTGTATAAGTGTATATAGTGTATAAGTGTGTATAGTGTATAAATGTGTATAGTGTATAAGAGTATATAGTTTATGAGTGTTTATTAGGGTGTATAGTGTATAGTGAATAAGTGTATAAGTGTGTATAGTGTATAAGTGTGTATAGTGTAAAAGTGTATAAGTGTATAGTGTGTATAGTGTACAAGTGTGTACAGTGTATAGTTTATAAGTGTCTAAGTGCATCAGTGTATGAGTGTGTATAGTGTATTAGTGTGTATAGTGTATATTGTATAAGTGTGTATACTGTATAAGTGTGTAGTGCATAAGTGTGTATAGTGTATAATTGTGTATAGTGTATAGTGTATAAGTGTGTTTATGTGTATATAAGTGTGTATAATGTATAATTGTGTATAGTGTATAGTCTATAAGTGTGTATAGTGTATAGTGTATAAGTGTGTATAGTGTGTAGTGTATAAGTGTATGAGAGTGTTTAGTTCATAAGTGTGTAGAGTATTTAGTGTATAAGTGTATAAATGTATTATAAGTGTTTAAGTGTATAAGTGGGTATAGTGTATGAGTGTGTTTAGTGTATAGTGTATAAGTGTGTTTAAGTGTATAAGTGTGTATAGTGTATAAGTTTGTATACTGTATAGTGTATAAGTGTATAAGTGTGTAAAATATATAAGTGTGTATAGTGTATAGTGTATACTGTATAAGTGTATAATTGTGTATAGTGTAAAGTGCATAATGTATAAGTGTGTATATTGTATAGTGTATATATGTGTATAGAGTATAAGTGTATAAGTGTGTATAGTGTAAAAGTGTGTATAGTGTCAAGTGTGTATAAGTGTATATGAGTGTGTATAGTGTATAGTTTATAAGTGTGTATAGTGTATAGTGTATAGAGTATAGTGTATAAGTGTGTATAGTGTTTAGAGTATAAGTGTATATAGTTTAAAAATGTATACAATGTAAGAGTGTATATAGTGTATAAGTGTATATAGTTTATAAGTGTATATAGTGTATAAGTGTGTATTAGTGTATATAGTGTATAGTGTATAAGTGTAGAAGTGTGTATAGTGTATAAGTTTGTATAGTGTATAAGTGTATGAGTGTATAGTGTGTATAGTGTATAAGTGTGTATAGTGTATAGTATATAATTATATAAGTGCATCAGTGTATAAGTGTGTATAGTGTATAGGTGTGTATAGTGTATAGTGTATAAGTGTGTATACTGTATAATTGTGTATAGTGGATAAGTGTGTATAGTGGATAAGTTTGTATAGTGTATAATTGTGTATAGTGTATAGTGTATAAGTGTGTATATGTGTATATAAGTGTGTAAAGTGTATAATTGTGTATAGTGTAAAGTATATAAGTTTTTATAGTTATAAGAGTGTATAGTGTATAGTGTATAAGTGTATAAGTGTGTATAATGTATATGTGTGTATAGTGTAGTGTATAAGTGTATAAGTGTATAAGTGTGTAAAGTGTATAGTGTATATAGTGTATAAGTGTATAAGTGTGTATAGTTTATTAGTGTGTATAAGTGTATAAGTGTATTAGGTTATAGTGTATAAGTGTGTTTAGTGTATAGTGTATAATTGTGTATAAGTGTTTAAGTATGTATAGTGTATAAGTGTGTATAGTGTATAGTCTATAAGTTTATACAGTGTATAAGTGTGTATAGTGTATAAGTGTGTAAGTGTTTATAATCTATAGTGTATAAGTGTGTATAGTGTATAAGTGTGTAAGTGTTTATAATCTATAGTGTATAAGTGTGTATAGTGTATATTGTATAAGTGTATAAGTGTTTATAGTGAATAGGTGTGTATAGTATATTGCATATAAGTGTATATAGTGTATAGTGTATAGTGTATAAGTGTGTAAGTGTTTATAATGTATAGTGTATAAGTGTGTATAGTGTATATTGTATAAGTGTATAAGTGTGTATAGTGAATAGGTGTGTATAGTATATTGTGTATAAATGTATATAGTGTATAGTGTATAGTGAATAAGTGTGTATAGTGTATAAGTGTGTATAGTGTATGAGTGTGTCTAGTGTATATTTTTATAGTGTATAGTGTATAAGTGTATAGGTGTGTATAGTGTATATGTGTATAAGTGTGTATAGTGTATAATGTATAAGTGTGTACAGTGTATAAGTGTAAAAGTGTATAAGTGTGTATAGTGTATATTTTATAAATGTATATTGTTTATTGTGTATAGTGTATAAGTGTGTATAGTGTATAAGTTTATATAAGTGTATAAGTGTGTATAGTGTATAAGTGTGTATACTGTATAGTGTATAGTGTATAAGTGTGTATAGTGTATAGTGTATAGTGTATAAGTGTATAAGTGTGTATAGTGTATAAGTGTGTATTAAGTATAGTCAGTATAGTGTATAAGTGTATAAGTGTGTATAGTGTATAAGTATATGAATGTATAGTGTGTATAGAATGAATAGTTTATATGTGTATAAGTGTATAAGTGTGTATAGTGTATAAGTGTATAAGTCTGTATAGTGTTTAAGTGTTTATTAGTGTGTATAGTGTATATTGTATAATTGTATAAGTGTGTGTAGTGTATACATGTGTATAGTGTATAGTGTATAAGTGTATAAGTGTTTAGTGTGTATGGTGTATAAGTGTGTATAGTGTATAGTGTATAGTGTATAAGTGTATAAGTGTATAAGTGTGTATAGTGTATAAGTGAGTATTGTGTATAGTGTATATAGTGTATAAGTGTATAAGTGTGTATAGTGTATAAGTGTGTATAGTGTATAATTGTGTATAGTGTATAGTGCATAAGTGTATAAGTGTATAAGTGTGTATAGTGTATGTTTGTATAGTGTATAAGTGTATAAGTTTGTATAGCGTATAAGTGTATAAGTGTATACGTGTGTATAATGTATTAGTGTGTATAGTGTATAGTGTATAAGTGTATAATTGTGTATAGTGTATAAGTGTGTATAGTGTATAAGTGTATAAGTGTATAATTGTGTATAGTGTATAGTGTATAAGTGTATAAGTGCGTATAGTGTATAAGTGTGTTTGGTTTATAATTGTGTATAGTGTATAGTGTATAAGTGCGTATAGTGTATAGTTTATATGTGTATAAGTGTGTATAGTGTGTATAGTGTATAAGTGTGTATAGTGTATAGTGTATAAGTGTATAAGTGTGTATAAGTTTATAAGTGTATAAGTGTGTATAGTGTATAAGTGTATATAGTGTATTTTATATAGTGTATAAGTGTATAAGTGTATAAGCGTGTATAGTGTACTAATGTGTATAGTGTATAGTGTATAGTGCATAAGTGTATAAGTGTGTATAAGTTTGTATAAATGTGTATCACTGTATATGTGTATGAGTGTATAAGTGTGTATAAGTGTATAAGTGTGTATAGTGTATAAGTGTATAAGTGTATAAGTGTGTATAGTGTATAAGTGTGTATAGTGTATAAGTGTATAAGTGTATAAGTGTGTGTAAGTGTGTATAGTGTATAGTGTATAAGTGTATAAGTGTATTAGTGTGTATAGTGTATCAATGTGTATAGTGTATAATTGGTTATAGTGTATAGTGTATAAGTGTATGATTGTGTATAGTGTATAAGTGTATAAGTGTTTGAGTGTGTATAGTGTATAGTGTATTAGTGTATAAGTGTATAAGTCTGTATAGTGTATAATTGTGCATAGTGTATAATTGTATAAGTGTATAAATGTGTATAGTGTATAAGTGTATAAATGTTTAAGTGTGTATAGTGTATAGTGTATAAGTGTATAAGTGTATGGGTGTGTATAGTGTATACAGTAAGTGTATATAGTGTATAGTGTTTAACTGTATAGTGTAACAGTGTATAAGTGTATATGTGTGTATAGTGTAGTTTATAAGTGTATAAGTGTTTATAATGCATAAGTATGTATAGTGTATAGTTTATAAGTGTATAAGTGTACAAGTGTACAAGGGTATAAGTGTGTATAGTGTATAATTGTATATAGTGCATAAGTGTGTATAGTGTATAGTGTATAAGTGTGTATAGTGTATAGTGTATAAGTGTGTATAGTGTATAAGTATGTATAAGTGTATAAGTGTGTATAGTGTATAATTGTGTATTGTGTATAGTGTATTATTGTGTATAAGTCTATAAGTGTGTATAGTGTTTAAGTGTTCATAGTGTATATTGTATAAGTGTGTATAGTGTATAAGTGTATAAGTGTGTATAGTGTATAAGTGTGTATAGTGTATAGTGTATAAGTGTGTATAAGTTTAAAAGTGTGTATAAGTTTATAAGTGTGTATAGTGTATAGTGTATAATTGTGTATACTGTATAGTGTATAAGTTTATAAGTGTGTATAGTGTAGTGTACAAGTGTGTATATTGTATAAGTATGTATAGTGTATAATGTATATGTGTTTTTAGTGTGTATAGTGTATAAGTGTGTGTAGTGTGTAGTGTATAAGTGTGTATAGTGTATAGTGTATAAGTGTGTATAGTGTATAGTGTATAGTATGGGGTGTAAAAGTGTGTATAGTGTATAGTGTATAAGTGTGTATAATGTATAAGTTTGTATAGTGTATAGTGTATAAATGTGTGTAGTGTATACTGTATAATTGTATAAGTGTGTATGGTGTATAGTGTATAGTGTAAAAGTGTATAAGTGTGTATAGTGTATAGTGTATAAGTGTGTATACTGTATAAGTGTGTATAGTGTATAAGTGTATTAGTGTATAAGTGTGTAAAGTGTATAGGGTATAAGTGTATTTACCCTGGATAGGTACGCTCCTCGGACACCCCTTTAAGGGTATACTCGGTCGCGCATGACCCCGACTCCGAAAAAAATTCAGGAAAAATTTAGTTATGCATCAATCTGTATTGATTGACTTGCTAAAAATACTTCAAAGAATGCTAAAAACTACCGAAAATATAAATGATACCCATCTACAAAATAACTATTTATTAGAAATATATTAAAAATTTAAGTATACATAAAAAGACTTGACGTAAATATTCATAAAAAATAGAAATATACATATACACATAAATCCCTTTAGGGACACCTTCTTAGATGGGAAAGCAACAGCGTGTAATTGCTAGAAATGAGTTGGACCCATAGAAGTCAAGATCAGAAAAAAAGGGTAGCTTTTTTTGGCCAAAAAAATTTGTCCAAATTTCATGAATTTTTTTGGGTACCCAAATGAAATAGGAAGAGGCTAATTTTTTATAGAATAAACTCATTTTATCCTAGAACAGAAATACATAATAAAATGTGCACTAAGTGTGTAGGTGTGTATAGTGTATAAATATGTATAGTGTATAAGTGTGTATGGTGTATAGTGATTAGAGGGTATAAGTGTATAAGTGTATAAATGTGTAGAGTGCATGGTGTATAATTGTATAAGTGTATAGGTGTGTATAGGGTATAAGTGTGTATAGTGTATAGTGTATAAGTGTGTATAGTGTATAAGTTTGTATTGTGTATAATTGTGTATAGTGTATAGTGTATAAGTGTATAAGTGTAAAAGTGTGTATAGTGTATGTGTGTATAGTGTATAAGTGTATAAGTGTGTATAGTGTATAAGTTTGTATAGTGTATAAGTGTATGAGTGTGTATAGTTTATTAGTGGGTTTAGTGTATAGTGTATAAGTGTATAAGTTTATGAGTGTGTATAGTGTATAATTGTGTATAGTGTATAGTGTATAAGAGTATCAGTATGTATAGTGTATATGTATGTATAGTTTATAGTGTATAAGTGTATAATGTGTATAAGTGTGTATAATATATAGTGTATAAGTGTATAAGTGTAGGAGTGTGTATAGTGTATAAGTGTGTATAGTGTATAAGTGTATAAGTGTATGAGTGTGTATAGTGTATTAGTGGGTTTAGTGTATAGTGTATAAGTGTGTATAGTGTAAAGTGTATAAGTGGATAAGTGTGTATAGTGTATATTATATAAGTGTAAAAGTGTATAAGTGTGTATAGTGTATAAGTGTTTATAATGTGTATAGTGTATAAGTGTGTATAGTGTATAAGTGTGTATAGTGTATAGTGTATAGTGTATAAGTGTATAAGTGTATAAGTGTATATAGTGTATATGTGTGTATAGTGTATAAGTGTATAAGTGTGTATAGTGTTTATAATGTGTATAGTGTATAAATGTGTATAGTGTATAGTGTATAAGTGTATAAGTGTATAAGTGTGTATAGTGTATAGAGTATATAGTGTATAAGTGTATAAGTGTGTATATTGTATAAGTGTGTATAGTATATAATTGTGTATAGTGTATAGTGTATTAGTGTATAAGTGCATAAGTCTGTATAGTGCATGTGTGTATAGTGTATAAGTGTATAAGTGTGTATAGTGTATAAGTGTGTATAGTGTATAAGTGTATAAGTGTAAAAGTGTATAATTATGTATAGTGTATAGTGTATAAGTGTATAAGTGTGTATAGTGTATAGGTGTGTAGTGTATAATTTTGTATAGTGTATAGTGTATAAGCGTGTATAGTGTATAGTTAATAAGTGTATAATTGTATGTGTATAGTGTATAAGTGTGTGTAGTGTATAAGTGTATATAGTGTTTAGTGTATAAATGTATAAGTGTCTATAGTGTATGAGTGTGTATAAGTGTATAAGTGTATAAGTGTGTATAGTGTATACGTGTATATATGAATAGTAGATAAGTGTATAAGCATGTATAGTATATTAGTGTGTATAGTGTATAAGTGTATAAGTATGTATAAATGTGTATCAGTGTATAAGTGTATGAGTGTATAGTGTGTATAAGTGTATAAGTGTCTATAGTGTATAAGTTTGTATAGGTGTGTATAGTGTATAAGTGTTTATAGTGTATTAGAGTGTATAGTTTATAGTGCATAAGTGTAAAAGTGTGTATAGTGTATAAGTGTGTATAGTGTATAAGTGTATAAGTGTATATATGTGTGTGTATAGTGTGTAAGTGTATAAGTGTGTATAGTGCATAAATGTGTAGTGTATAAGTGTGTATGGTGGATAGTGTATAAGTATATAAGTGTGTATAGTATATAAGTGTGTATATTGTATAAGTGTGTATAGTGTATAAGTGTATGAGTGCGTATAGTGTATAAGTGTGTATAGTGAATAAATATATATAAGTGTGTATAGTGTATTGTGTATAAGTGTATAAGTGTATACGTGTGTATAGTGTATGGTGTATTATTTTATAAGTTTGTATAGTGTATAGTGTATGGGTGTAAAAGTGTATAAATGTGTATAGTGTATAAGTGTATAAGTGTGTATAGTGTATATAAGTGTGTATAGTGTATATAAGTGTGTATAGAGTATAAGTGAATATAGTGTAAAAATGTGTAAGTGTAAACGTGTGTATAGTGTATAGTGTATAAGTGTATAAGTGTATAAGTGTATAAGTGTGTATAGTGCATAAGTATGTATAGTGTATAGTTTATAAGTGTATAAGTGTACAAGTGTATAAGTTATTATAGTGTATAAGTGTATAGAGTGCATAAGTGTGTATAGTGTATAGTGTATAAGTGTGTATAGTGTATAGTGTATAAGTGTGTATAGTGTATAAGTATGTAAAAGTATATAAGTGTGTATAGTGTATAATTGTGTATTGTGTATATTGTATAATTGTGAATAAGTCTATAAGAGTGTATAGTGTTTAAGTGTTCATAGTGTATATTGTATAAGTGTGTATAGTGTATATTTTATAAGTGTATAAGTGTGTATAGGGTATAAGTGTGTATAGTGTATAAGTGTGTATAAGTTTATAAGTGTTTATAGTGTATAGTGTATAAGTGTGTATACTGTATAGTGTATAAGTGTATAAGTGTATAGTGTAGAGTGTACAAGTGTGTATAGTGTATATTGTATAAGTATGTATTGTGTAGAGTGTATATGTGTTTTTAGTTTGTATAGTGTATAAATGTGTGTAGTGTTTAGTGTATAAGTGTGTAAAGTGTATAGTGTATAAGTGTGTATAGTGTACAGTGTATAGTATAGAGTGTAAAAGTGTGTATAGTGTATAGTGTATGAGTGTGTATAATGTATAAGTTTGTATAGTGTATAGTATATAAATGTGTATAGTGTATACTGTATAAGTGTATAAGTGTGTATAGTGTATAATTGTGTATAGTGTATAGTGTATAATTGTGTATAAGTGTATAAGTGTGTATACTGTTTAAGTTCACATAGTGTATAGTGTATAAGTGTGTATAGTGTATAAGTGTATAAGTGTGTATATTGTATTAGTGTGTATAGTGTATATTGTATAAGTGTGTATAAGTGTATAAGTGTGTATAGTGTAGAGTGTATAAGTGTGTATACTGTATAGTGTATAAGTTTATAAGTGTATAAGTGTCGATAGTATATAGTGTACAAGTGTGTATAGTGTATAGTGTATAGTGTACAAGTGTTTTAGTGTGTATAGTGTATATGTGTGTATAGCGTATAAGTGTGCGTAGTGTATAGTTTATAAGTGTGTATAGTGTATAGTGTATAAGTGTGTATAGTGTATAGTGTATAGTATATAGTGTAGAAGTGTGTATAGTGTATAGTGTATAAGTGTAGAAGTGTATAGTGTATAGGTGTGTATAGTGTATACTGTATAAGTGTATAAGTGTGTATAGTGTATAGTGCATAGTGTGTAAGTGTATAAGTGTGTATAGTGTAAAGTGTATAAGTGTATAAGTGTATACATGTATAAGTGTGTATAGTGTATAAGTGTGTATAGTGTATAGTGTATAAGTGTGTATTGTGTGTATAGTGTATAAGTGTGTATATTGTATAGTGTATAGGTGTGTATAGTGTATAAGTGTATAAGTGTGTATAGTGTCAAGTGTGTATAGTGTATAAGTGTGTATAGTGTATAGTGTATAGTGTAAAAGTTTGTAGAATGTATTGTGTATAGTGTATTGTGTATAGTGTATAAGTGTACATAGTGTATAGTGTATAAGTGTATATAGTGTTTAGGTGTGTATA
Organism: Palaemon carinicauda; assembly: GCF_036898095.1. NCBI lineage: Eukaryota > Metazoa > Arthropoda > Malacostraca > Decapoda > Palaemonidae > Palaemon > Palaemon carinicauda. The sequence goes on from NC_090767.1 coordinate 5,822,839, forward strand.
ATGTATAAGTGTGGATAGTGTATAAGTGTATATAGTGTATGAGTGTGTATAGTGTATAAAAGTGTATAGTGTATAAGTGTGTACAGTGTTTAATTGTGAATAGTGTAAAATATATATGTGTATGAGTGTATATGTGTGTATAGTGTATTAGTGTGTATAGTGTATAGTATATAAGTGTATAGGTGTATAGTGTTTATTGTGTATATGTATATATAGTGTATAGTGTATAAGTGTATAAGTGTATGTGTATAGTGTATAAGTTTGTATAGTGTATAAGTGTTTATAGTATATAGTGATTATAGTGTATAAATGTATAAGTGTATAAGTGTATAAATGTGTATAGTGTATGAGTTTGTATAGCGTATAGTGTATAAGTGTCTAAGTGTGTATAGTGTATAAGTGTGTATAGTGTATAGTTTATAGTGCATAAGTGTCTAATTGTGTATAGTGTATAAGTGTGTAAAATGTATAGTGTATAAGTGTGTAAGTGTGTATAGTGTATAAGTCTTTATAGTGTATAAGTGTGTATAGTATATACAGTAGTGTATAGTGTATAAGTGTGTAAGTTTGTATAGTGTATAAGTGTGTATAGTGTATAGTGTATAAGTGTGCATAGTTTATATTGTATAAGTGTATAAGTGTGTATAGTGTATAAGTGTGTATAGTGTATAATGTATAAGTGTATAAGTGTGTATAGTGTATAAGTATGTATAGTGTATAGTATATAAGTGTATAAGTGTTCAAGTTTGTATAGTGTATTAGTGTGTATATTGTATAGTGTATAAGTGTATAAATGTAAAGATGTGTATAGTGTATAGTGATTATAGTGTATAAGCGTATAAGTGTATGAATGTGTAGTGTATGTGTGTATCGTGCATAGTGTATAAGTGTATAAGTGATTAAGTGTGTATAATGTATAGTGTATAGTGTATAGTGTATAAGTTTATTAGTGTGTATAGTGTATAAGTGTGTATAGTGTATAAGTGTGTATAGTGTATAAGTGTGTATAGTGTATAGTGTATAAGTTTATAAGTGTGTATAGTGTATAGTGTATAAGTGTATAAGTGTGTATAGTGTATAAGTGTGTATAGTGTATAGTGTATAAGTGTAAAAGTGTATTAGTGTATAAGTGTGTATAGTGTATAGTGTATAAGTATATAAGTGTATGAGTGTGTATTGTGTATAAGTGTGATTAGTGTATAAGTGTGTATAGTATATAGTGTATAAGTGTATAAGTTTATGAGTGTGTATAGTGTATTAGTGTGTTTAGTGTATAGTGTATAAGTGTATAAGTGTGTAGAGTGTATAATTGTGTATAGTGGATAGTGTATAAGTGTAAAAGTGTATAAGTGTGTATAGGGTATAAGTGTGTATAGTGCATAGTGTATAGTGTATAAGTTTATAAGTGTGTATAGTGTATAAGTGTGCAAAATGTGCATTGTATAAGTGTATAAGTGTATAAGTGTGTATAGGGTATAAGTGTGTAAAGTGCATGGTGTATAGTGAATAAGTTTATACGTATGGTGTATAGTGTATAAGTGTATATAGGGTATAAGTGTGTATAGTGCATAGTGTATAGTGTATAAGTTTATAAGTGTGTATAGTGTATAAGTGTGATAAGTGTATAAGTGTGTATAGTGTATATTGTATAAGTGTATAAGTGTATGAGTTTGTATAGTGTATTAGTGTGTTTTGTGTATAGTGTAAGTGTTTAAGTGTGTATATTGTTTAAGTGTGTATAGTATATAGTGTATAATTGTATGAGTGTATAAGTCTGTATAGTGTATATGTTTGTATAGTGTATAAGTGTATAAGTGTGTATAGTGTATAAGTGGGTATAGTGTATAAGTGTGTATAGTGTATAAGTGTGTATAGTGGTTAGTCTATATTGTGTAAGAATGTATAGTGTAGAGTGTATAAGTGTGTATAGTGTATAGTGTATAAGTGTGTGAGTTTATAAGTGTGTATTGTGTAGAGTGTTTAAGTGTGTAGAGTGTATAGAGTATAAGTTTATAAGTGTATAAGTGTGCATAGTGTATAAGTGTGCATAGTGTATAAGTGTGTATAGTGTATATTTTATATGTGTGTATAGTATAGTGTGTATTAGTGTATAAGTGTGTCTAGTATATAAGTGTGTATTAGTGTGTATAGTGTATAGTGTATAAGTTTGTATAGTATATAAGTGTATAGTGTGTATAGTGTATAAGTGTGTATAGTGTATAGTGCATGTGTATAAGTTTATAAGTGTGTATAGTGTATACGTGTGTATAGTGTATACGTGTGTATAGTGTACAGTGTATATAGTGTATAATTGTATAAGTGTATAAGTGTAAAAGTGTATAAGTGTGTATAGTGTATAGTGTATAGGTGAATAAGTGTATAATTGGTTATAGTATATATGTGTTTATAGTGTATAGTATATAAGTGTATAAGAGTATATAGAGTATGAGTGTGTATAGTTTATAAGTGTGTATAGTGTATAAGTGTGTTTAGTGTATAGTGTATAAGTGTATAAGTGTAGTGTGTGTATAGTGTATAAGTGTGTATAGTGTATAGTGTATAAGTGTATATGTGTATAAGTGTGAATACTGTATAAGTGTGTATAAGTGTATAAGTGTACAAGTGTGTATAGTGTATAAGTGTATATAGTTTATAGTGTATAAGTGTATATATTATATAGTGTATAAGTGTATAAGTGTGCATAGTGCATTAGTGTGTATAGTGTATATGGTATAACAGTGTATAAATGTGTATAGGTGTATAAGTGTATAAGTGTGTATAGCGTATAAGTGTGTATAGTGAATAAGTGTGTATAGTGTATAGTTTATAAGTGAATAAGTGTATAAGTGTTTATAGTGTATTATTGAGTATAGTTTAGAGTGTATAAGTGTATAAGTGTATATAGTGTATAAGTCTGTATAGTGTATAAGTGTATAAGCTATAAGTGTGTGTAAGTGTGTATAGTGTAAAAGTGTATTAGTGTATATGTGTGAATAGTGTATAAACATGTAGAGTAAAAATGTGTATAGTGTATAGTGTATAAGTCTGTATAGTGTATAAGTGTATAACTGTGTATAGTGTGTAAGTGTGTATAGTGAATAAGTGTGTATAAGTGTGTATAGTGTATATTGTATAAGTGTATAAGTGTATAAGTGTATAGTGTATAAGTGTATAAGTGTGTATAGTGTATAGTGTATAGTGTATAGTGTATAAGTGTATAAGTGTATATTTTGTATAGTGTATAAATGTGTATAAGTGTATAAGTGCGTATAGTGTATATAAGTGTGAATAATGTATATGTGTATATAGTGTATAGTTTATAAGTTTCTAGTGTATAAGTGTATACGTGTGTAGAGTGTATAGTGTATAAGTGTATAAGTTTGTATAATATATAAGTATTAATAATGTATAGTTTATAAGTGTATAAGTGTACAAGTGTATAAGTGTGTATAGTATATATGTATATAGCGTATTGTGTATAAGTATGTATAGTGTATAGTGTATAAGTATGTATAAGTGTATAAGTGTGTATAGTGTATAATTATGTATAGTGTATAAATTATAAGTGTGTATGAGTGTACAAGTGTGAATAGTGTTTAAGTGTACAGAGTGTATAGTGCATAAGTGTGTATAGTGTATAGTGTATAAGTGTGTATAGTTTATAAGTGTGTATAATGTATAGTGTATAAGTGTGTATGAGTGTCTGAGTGTGTATATTGTATAAGTGTGTATAGTGTATAGTGTATAATTGTATGAGTGTATAAGTCTGTAGTGTATATGTTTGTATAGTGTATAAGTGTATAAGTGTGTATAGTGTATAAGTGGGTATAGTGTATAAGTGTGTATAGTGTATAAGTCTGTATAGTGTATAGTGTATAAATGTGTATAGTGGTTAGTCTATATTGTGTAAGATTGTATAGTGTAGAGTATATGAGTGTGTATAGTGTATAGTGTATAAGTGTGTGAGTTTATAAGTGTGTATTGTGTAGAGTGTTTAAGTGTGTAGAGTGTATAGAGTATAAGTTTATAAGTGTATAAGTGTGCATAGTGTATAAGTGTGTATAGTGTATATTTTATATGTGTGTATAGTATAGTGTGTATTAGTGTATAAGTGTGTCTAGTGTATAAGTGTGTATTAGTGTGTATAGTGTATAGTGTATAAGTTTGTATAGTATATAAGTATATAGTGTGTATAGTGTATAAGTGTGTATAGTGTATAGTGCATGTGTATAAGTTTATAAGTGTGTATAGTGTATACGTGTGTATAGTGTATACGTGTGTATAGTGTATAGTGTATATAGTGTATAATTGTATAAGTGTATAAGTGTAAAAGTGTATAAGTGTGTATAGTGTATAGTGTATAGGTGAATAAGTGTATAAGTGTGTATAGTGTATTGGTGAATAAGTGTATAATTGGTTATAGTATATATGTGTTTATAGTGTATAGTATATAAGTGTATAAGTGTATATAGAGTATGAGTGTGTATAGTTTATAAGTGTGTATAGTGTATAAGTGTGTATAGTGTATAGTGTATAAGTGTATAAGTGTATTGTGTGTATAGTGTATAAGTGTGTATAGTGTATAGTGTAAAAGTGTATAAGTGTATAAGTGTGAATACTGTATTAGTGTGTATAAGTGTATAAGTGTACAAGTGTGTATAGTGTATAAGTGTATATAGTATATAGTGTATAAGTGTATATAGTATATAGTGTATAAGTGTATAAGTGTGCATAGTGCATTAGTGTGTATAGTGTATATGGTATAACAGTGTATAAATGTGTATAGGTGTATAAGTGTATAAGTGTGTATAGCGTATAAGTGTGTATAGTGAATAAGTGTGTATAGTGTATAGTTTATAAGTGAATAAGTGTATAAGTGTTTATAGTGTATTATTGAGTATAGTTTATAGTGTATAAGTGTATAAGTGTATATAGTGTATAAGTCTGTATAGTGTATAAGTGTATAAGCTATAAGTGTGTGTAAGTGTGTATAGTGTAAAAGTGTATTAGTGTATATGTGTGAATAGTGTATAAACGTGTAGAGTAAAAATGTGTATAGTGTATAGTGAATAAGTCTGTATAGTGTATAAGTGTATAATTGTGTATAGTGTGTAAGTGGGTATAGTGTATAAGTGTGTATTGTGTATAAGTGTCTATAGTGTATAGTGTATAAGTGTGTATAGTGGTTAGTCTATATTGTGTAAGAATGTATAGTGTAGAGTGTATAAGTGTGTATAGTGTATAGTGTATAAGTGTGTGAGTTTATACGTGTGTATTGTGTAGAGTGTTTAAGTGTGTAGAGTGTATAGAGTATAAGTTTATAAGTGTATAAGTGTGCATAGTGTATAAGTGTGTATAGTGTATATTTCATATGTGTGTATAGTATAGTGTGTATTTGTGTATAAGTGTGTCTAGTGTATAAGTGTGTATTAGTGTGTATAGTGTATAGTGTATAAGTTTGTATAGTATATAAGTGTATAGTGTGTATAGTGTATAAGTGTGTATAGTGTATAGTGCATGTGTATAAGTTTATAAGTGTGTATAGTGTATACGTGTGTATAGTGTATACGTGTGTATAGTGTATAGTGTATATAGTGTATAATTGTATAAGTGTATAAGTGTAAAAGTATATAAGTGTGTATAGTGTATAGTGTATAGGTGAATAAGTGTATAATTGGTTATAGTATATATGTGTTTATAGTGTATAGTATATAAGTGTATAAGTGTATATAGAGTATGAGTGTGTATAGTTTATAAGTGTGTATAGTGTATAAGTGTGTATAGTGTATAGTGTATAAGTGTATAAGTGTATTGTGTGTATAGTGTATAAGTGTGTATAGTGTATAGTGTATAAGTGTATAGGTGTATAAGTGTGAATACTGTATAAGTGTGTATAAGTGTATAAGTGTACAAGTGTGTATAGTGTATAAGTGTATATAGTATATAGCGTATAAATGTATATAGTATATAGTGTATAAGTGTATAAGTGTGCATAGTGCATTAGTGTGTATAGTGTATATGGTATAACAGTTTATAAATGTATATAGGTGTATAAGTGTATAAGTGTGTATAGCGTATAAGTGTGTATAGTGAATAAGTGTGTATAGTGTATAGTTTATAAGTGAATAAGTGTATAAGTGTTTATAGTGTATTATTGAGTATAGTTTATAGTGTATAAGTGTATAAGTGTATATAGTGTTTAAGTCTGTATAGTGTATAAGTGTATAAGCTATAAGTGTGTGTAAGTGTGTATAGTGTAAAAGTGTATTAGTGTATATGTGTGAATAGTGTATAAACGTGTAGAGTAAAAATGTGTATAGTGTATAGTGTATAAGTCTGTATAGTGTATAAGTGTATAACTGTGTATAGTGTGTAAGTGTGTACAGTGAATAAGTGTGTATAAGTGTGTATAGTGTATATTGTATAAGTGTATAAGTGTATAAGTGTATAGTGTATAAGTGTATAAGTGTGTATAGTGTATAGTGTATAGTGTATAGTGTATAGTGTATAAGTGTATAAGTGTATATTGTGTAGTGTAGAAATGTGTATAAGTGTATAAGTGTGTATAGTGTATATAAGTGTGAATAATGTATATGTGTATATAGTGTATAGTTTATAAGTTTCTAGTGTATAAGTGTATACGTGTGTAGAGTGTATAGTGTATAAGTGTATAAGTTTGTATAGTATATAAGTATTAATAATGTATAGTTTATAAGTGTATAAGTGTACAAGTGTATAAGTGTGTATAGTATATATAAAATATTATGTATATAGTGCATTGTGTATAAGTGTGTATAGTGTATAGTGTATAAGTATGTATAAGTGTATAAGTGTGTATAGTGTATAATTATGTATAGTGTATAGTTTATAAGTGTGTATGAGTGTACAAGTGTGAATAGTGTTTAAGTGTACATAGTGTATAGTGCATAAGTGTGTATAGTGTATAGTGTATAAGTGTGTATAGTTTATAAGTGTGTATAATGTATAGTGTATAAGTGTGTATAAGTGTCTGAGTGTGTATATTGCATAAGTGTGTATAGTGTATAGTGTATAATTGTATGAGTGTATAAGTCTGTATAGTGTATATGTTTGTATAGTGTATAAGTGTATAAGTGTGTATAGTGTGTAAGTGGGTATAGTGTATAAGTGTGTATAGTGTATAAGTGTGTATAGTGTATAGTGTATAAGTGTGTATAGTGGTTAGTCTATATTGTGTAAGAATGTATAGTGTAGAGTGTATAAGTGTGTATAGTGTATAGTGTATAAGTGTGTGAGTTTATAAGTGTGTATTGTGTAGAGTGTTTAAGTGTGTAGAGTGTATAGAGTATAAGTTTATAAGTGTATAAGTGTGCATAGTGTATAAGTGTGTATAGTGTATATTTTATATGTGTGTATAGTATAGTGTGTATTAGTGTATAAGTGTGTCTAGTGTATAAGTGTGTATTAGTGTGTATAGTGTATAGTGTATAAGTTTGTATAGTATATAAGTGTATACTGTGTATAGTGTATAAGTGTGTATAGTGTATAGTGCATGTGTATAAGTTTATAAGTGTGTATAGTGTATACGTGTGTATAGTGTATACGTGTGTATAGTGTATAGTGTATATAGTGTATAATTGTATAAGTGTATAAGTGTAAAAGTGTATAGTGTGTATAGTGTATAGTGTATAGGTGAATAAGTGTATAAGTGTGTATAGTGTATAGTGTATAGGTGAATAAGTGTATAATTGGTTATAGTATATATGTGTTTATAGTGTATAGTATATAAGTGTATAAGTGTATATAGAGTATGAGTGTGTATAGTTTATAAGTGTGTATAGTATATAAGTGTGTATAGTGTATAGTGTATAAGTGTATAAGTGTATTGTGTGTATAGTGTATAAGTGTGTATAGTGTATAGTGTATAAGTGTATAAGTGTGAATACTGTATAAGTGTGTATAAGTGTATAAGTGTACAAGTGTGTATAGTGTATAAGTGTATATAGTATATAGTGTATAAGTGTATATAGTATATAGTGTATAAGTGTATAAGTGTGCATAGTGCATTAGTTTGTATAGTGTATAGGGTATAACAGTGTATAAATGTGTATAGGTGTATAAGTGTATAAGTGTGTATAGCGTATAAGTGTGTATAGTGAATAAGTGTGTATAGTGTATAGTTTATAAGTGAATAAGTGTATAAGTGTTTATAGTGTATTATTGAGTATAGTTTATAGTGTATAAGTGTATAAGTGTATATAGTGTATAAGTCTGTATAGTGTATAAGTGTATAAGCTATAACTGTGTGTAAGTGTGTATAGTGTAAAAGTGTATTAGTGTATATGTGTGAATAGTGTATAAACGTGTAGAGTAAAAATGTGTATAGTGTATAGTGTATAAGTCTGTATAGTGTATAAGTCTGTATAGTGTATAAGTGTATAATTGTGTATAGTGTGTAAGTGTGTATAGTGAATAAGTGTGTATAAGTGTGTATAGTGTATATTGTATAAGTGTATAAGTGTATAAGTGTATAAGTGTGTATAGTGTATAGTGTATAGTGTATAGTGTATAAGTGTATAAGTGTATATTGTGTATAGTGTATAAATGTGTATAAGTGTATAAGTGTGTATAGTGTATATAAATGTGAATAATGTATAATGTATATAGTGTATAGTTTATAAGTTTCTAGTGTATAAGTGTATACGTGTGTAGAGTGTATAGTGTATAAGTGTATAAGTTTGTATAGTATATAAGTATTAATAATGTATAGTTTATAAGTGTATAAGTGTACAAGTGTATAAGTGTGTATAGTATATATATGTATATAGTGTATTGTGTATAAGTGTGTATAGTGTATAGTGTATAAGTATGTATAAGTGTATAAGTGTGTATAGTGTATAATTATGTATAGTGTATAGTTTATAAGTGTGTATGAGTGTACAAGTGTGAATAGTGTTTAAGTGTACATAGTGTATAGTGCATAAGTGTGTATAGTGTATAGTGTATAAGTGTGTATAGTTTATAAGTGTGTATAATGTATAGTGTATAATTGTGTATAAGTGTCTGAGTGTGTATAGTGTATTAAGTGTGTTTACTCTATAGTGTATAAGTGTATAAGTATGTATAGTGTATAGTGTAAAAGTGTGTATAGTGTATAAGTGTGTATACTGTATAGTGTATAAGTGTATAGGTGTATAAGTATGTATAGTGTATAGTGTATAGTGTATAAGTGTGTATAGTGTATAGTGTAAAAGTATGTATAGTTTATAGTGTATAGTGTATAAGTGTTTGTTGTTTATAGTGTATAAGTGTGTTTAGTGTATAGTGTTTAAGTGTGTATAGTGTATAGTGTATAGTATATAGTGTATAAGTGTTTATAGTGTATAGTGTATAATTGTATAATTGTGTATAGTGTATAATGTATAAGTGTATAAGTGTATAAGTGTAGATAATGTATAATGTATAATTGTATAAGTTTATAAGTGTGTATAGTGTATAAGTGTGTATAGTATATTAGTGTGTATAGTGCATAGTCTATAAGTGTATAAGTGTATAAGTGTCATTAGTGTATAAGTTTGTATAGTGTAGAGTGTATAAGGTTATAAGTGTATGAGTGTGTATAGTGTATTAGTGTGTTTAGTGTATAGTGTATAAGTGTATAAGTGTGTATAGTATATATGTGTTCAATGTATAGCGTATATGTGTATAGGTGTATAAGTGTTTATAGTGTATATTGTATAAGTGTAAAAGTGTATTAACCCTGGATAGGTACGGTGGGTCGTACGCGACCCCAAGCGTCAAAAAAAAAGAGGTTTTTCTCACGTGACTCACCCCCGTGACTGAATTTGTGGGTGATCGACCTGCAGGAGGTGTCTCCCCTACACGCTCTAGTAGTGTCCAGATGTGCATTGCTGTAGCTGTACTCCTTCCCCGATTTCTGAGACGCGTCGGGGTCGAGTGCGACCGAGTTTACCCTTCTAAGGTAATTTGCATAATTATCAAAGTTATTACGTATTATGAAATTGTCGTAGAATGGTGCAACTTGTATAGGTTATCAGTTGTTGAAAGTCTTGGTGGATTGTTTGGCTACCATGTGCATGATTTTTTTTTTAGTAAAAATGTCGTTCATCACCACGAGGACCATTTTACCGCGAATGCCCCTTTTTCATTTTTTTTCACTTTTTTGCTAAGTCATTTTTCCGTAAGATATTGCCAAATAGTGTCGTAAAACTTTTGCTTGTTTAGTGTTGGAAAATGTGTCTAGATGATCTGGCTACCCATGCGTGACTTTGTTTTTGTCAGATACGACGTAGTTATTGGTATATTGGGTATTTAACTGCGGTTGCCAATTTCTGTTTTTTTTCAATATTTGTAAAAATTTTTACGTAGTAAGGAATTGCCGTATATTATTCATTTTTTTTTCATGTTTATGTGTTAGAAAGTGTGCCTTGATGGTTGGGCTAACATGTGCATGTCTTTTTTTTTTATCTGAGATGCCGTATATTAGAATGTTGGGCATTTTACCGCGAGTGCCCCTTTTTCATTTGTTTTAATTTTTTTGCCAAGTCATTTTTCCGTAAGATATTGCCAAATAGTGTCGTAAAACTTTTGCTTTTTTAGTGTTGGAAAGTGTGTCTAGATGATCTGGCTACCCATGCGTGACTTTGTTTTTGTCAGATACGACGTAGTTATTGGTATATTGGGTATTTAACTGCGGTTGCCAATTTCTGTTTTTTTTCAATATTTGTAAAAATTTACTACGTAGTAAGGAATTGCCGTATATTATTGATTTTTTTTTCATGTTTATGTGTTAGAAAGTGTGCCTTGATGGTTGGGCTAACACGTGCATGTCTTTTTTTTTATCTGAGATGCCGTATATTAGAATGTTGGGCATTTTTCCGCGAGTGCCCCTTTTTATTTGTTTTGCATTTTTTGGCTTAGTCATGTTACCGTAAGGAATTGGCCAGTAGTGTCGCAAAACTTATATTTTTATAGTGTTGGAAAGTGTTTCTAGATGATCTGGCTACCCATGCCTATTTTTTTTAGCCAGATATGGCGTATATATAAGTATGTGTTCGATTTTCCTGTGATTGCCATTTTTTCGTTTTTTCCCATTTCTTTCAAAATTACTATGTACTAAGGAACTATCACAGAGTAATGATTCATTTATATGTTTATTTGTCGGAAAATGTGCCTTGATGGTTTGCCTAGCACGTGGCTGAAATTTTTTTTTCTGAAATGCCGTATATTAGAATGGCCATTTTTCCGCGAGTGCCCCTTTTTATTTGTTTTGCATTTTTTTGCTTAGTCATGTTACCGTAAGGAATTGGCAAGTAGTGTCGCAAAACTTATATTTTTATAGTGTTGGAAAGTGTTTCTAGATGATCTGGCTACCCATGCCTATCTTTTTTTTTTAGCCAGATATGGCGTATATATAGGTATGTGTTCGATTTTCCTGTGATTGCCATTTTTTTAATTTTTTTCCCATTTCTTTCAAAATTACTACGTACTAAGGAACTATCACAGAGTAATGATTCATTTAGATGTTTATTTGTCGGAAAATGTGCCTTGATGGTTTGCCTAGCACGTGACTGAATTTTTTTTTCTGAAATGCCGTATATTAGAATGTTAGCCATTTTTCCGCGAGTGCCCCTTTTTATTTGTTTTGCATTTTTTTGCTTAGTCATGTTACCGTAAGGAATTGGCAAGTAGTGTCGCAAAACTTATATTTTTATAGTGTTGGAAAGTGTTTCTAGATGATCTGGCTACCCATGCCTATCTTTTTTTTAGTCAGATATGGCGTATATATAGGTATGTGTTCGATTTTCCGGTGATTGCCACTTTTTCGTTTTTTCCCATTTCTTTCAAAATTACTATGTACTAAGGAACTATCACAGAGTAATGATTCCTCTAGATGTTTATTTGTCTGAAAATTTTGTTTACTTCTTTTTTGATTGAATATCATCAAATTTTTTTAGCTAAATTATTATATTGTTTCACATTTTTGTTTTTTTTTCGATTTTATTTCCCTTCAAAAAATTTTTTTTGGGTCAGAATTTTAATTTTATAATCGTAAAATAATTGACAATTATCCAGCAACCCACCATACAATTTTTATGCATATCCAATAATAATTAGATTAGTAAATAACACCTTGAAATTGACATACCCTTCCTACATTTCAAGTGGCAGATTAGGGAGTCTGAGTCAGTGTGGTTGGCGGCCATTTTGTGGACATATCCGAAGCGTAAGCTGCCCTATCTATATATATTCTTGTTCCCTATAGAATTTGTGATATTTTGGTATATTTTTACCTGCATAAATATCATATTATATATTAAATATATGTATTTTTTTACGAAATTTCTAAGTACTCAAAAAATTACCTCTAGATCTGGCCCCTGATATAAATGTAATTTACAAAATAATGAATATTTTTTTACATATTTCTATTTTAGGATAACATATGTTTATTCCCTAAAAAAATAGCCACTTCCAATTTCATTTTGGTACCCAAAAAAAATCATGAAATTTGGACAAATTTTTTTGGCCAAAAAAAGTTACACTTTTTTTCTCATTTCAGATCTTCACCTCCATGGGTCTGACTTCATCCAAAATACATCAAGATGTGTCCTAAACATTCAAGAATCAATTCCTAAAAGGATTTGTGTATATATGTATAAACTTTTTTTTATGAATTTTTATGTCAGGTCTTTTTTTCTACTTAATTTTTTAAAATATTTATAATAAATAGTTTTTCTGCAGATGAGTAGTATTTATCTTTACAGTTGTTTTAAGCATTCATTGAAGTTTTTTTTTGGCAAAAGAAAAAAAGAGGTTACTGCAAAAACTGATTTTTCAAGAATTTTTTTGGCGTCGGGGTTGTTCGCGTCCGAGTATACCCTTAAAGGGGTGTCCGAGGAGCGTACCTATCCAGGGTTAATGTGTATAGTGTATAAGTGTGTATAGATTATAATTGTTTATAATGTGTATGGTGTATAAGTGTTAATAGTGTATAGTGTATAAGTGTTTAAGTGTATAAGTGTGTATAGTGTATATGTGTGTATAGTGTAGAAGTGTACATAGTGTATAGTGTATAAGTGTATATAGTGTTTAGGTGTGTATAGGGTATAAGTGTGGATAGTGTATAAGCGTATATAGTGTATGAGTGTGTATAGTGTATAAAAGTGTATAGTATATAAGTGTGTATAGTGTATAATTGTGAATAGTGTATAATATATAAGTGTATAAGTGTATAAGTGTGTATAGTGTATTAGTGTGTATAGTGTATAGTATTTAAGTGTATAGGTGTATAGTGTTTATTGTGTATAGGTATGTATAGTGTATAGTGTATAAGTGTATAAGTGCGTGTATAGTGTATAAGTGTGTATAGTGTATAAGTGTGTATAGTATATAGTGATTATAGTGTATAAGTGTATAAGTGTATAAGTGTATAAATGTGTATAGTGTATAAGTTTGTATAGCGTATAATGTATAAGTGTCTATGTGTATATAGTGTATAAGTGTGTATAGTGTATAGTTTATAGTGTATAAGTGTCTAAGTGTGTATAGTGTATAAGTGTGTAGAGTGTATAGTGTATAAGTGTATAAGTGTGTATAGTGTATAAGTCTGTATAGTGTATAAGTGTGTATAGTATATAGTGTATAGTGTATAAGTGTGTAAGTTTGTATAGTGTATAAGTGTGTATAGTGTATATTGTATAAGTGTATAAGAGTGTATAGTGTATAAGTGTGTATAGTATATAAGTGTTTATAGTGTATAGTTTATAATTGAATAAGTGTATAAGTGTGTATAGTGTATAAGTGTATAAGTTTATATAGTGTAGAGTGTATAAGGTTATAAGTGTATGAGTGTGTATAGTGCATTAGTGTGTTTAGTGTATAGTGTATAAGTGTATAAGTGTATATAATGTATAATGTATAAGTGTATGAGTTTATAAGTGTGTATATAGTGTATAAGTGTATATAGTATATTAGTGTGTATAGTGCATAGTCTATAAGTGTATAAGTGTATAAGTGTGATTAGTGTATAAGTTTGTATAGTGTAGAGTGTAAAAGGTTATAAGTGTATGAGTGTGTATAGTTTATTAATGTGTTTAGTGTATAGTGTATAAGTGTATAAGTGTGTATAGTATATATGTGTGTTTAATGTATAGTGTATAAGTGTAGAGGTGTATAAGTGTTTATAGTGTATATTGTATAAGTGTAAAAGTGTATAAATGTGTAGGGTATAAGTGTGTTTAGATTATAAGTGTTTATAATGTGTATGGTGTATAAGTGTTTATAGTGTATAGTGTATAAGTGTATAAGTGTATAAGTTTATATAGTGTATATGTGTGTATAGTGTATAAGTGTGTATAATGTATAAGTGGGTATAGTGTATAAGTGTGCAGAGTGCATATGTGTGTATTGTGTGTTGTGTATAAGTGTGTATAGTGCATAGTGTATATTGTATAAGAGTGTCTAGTGTATAGTGTATAAATGTGTTTATTGTATAGTGTATAAGTGTATAAGTGTATAAGTGTATAAGTGCATATGTGTGTATAGTGTAAGGTGTATAGTGTATAATGTATAAATGTGTATAGAGTATAGTGTATAAGTTTATAAGGGTATAAGTGTGTATAGTGTATAGTGTATAGTGTATAAGTGTATAGGTGTGTATATTGTATAAGTGTATATAGTGTATAAGTGTATATTAGTGTGTATAGTGTATAAGGTATAAGTGTAGAAGTGTGTATAGTGTATAAGTGTATAGTGTGTATAGTATATAAGTGATAATAGTGTATAGTGTATAAGTGTGTATAGTGTATAGTGTATATCGTGTATAAGTGTATAAGAGTATAAGTGTGTATAGTGTATAGTGTATAAGTGCATAAGTTTTTATAGTATATATGTGTGTATATTGTATAGTGTATAAGTGTACAAGTGTGTATAGTGTATGAGTGTTTATAGTATATACGTGCGTATAGTGTATGGTGTATAAAAGTATAAGTTTAGAAGTGTGTATTGTGTATATTGTATAGCTTATAAGTGAGTAACATGTATAGTGTATAAGTGTGTATAGTTTATAGTGTTTAAGTGTATAAGTGCATATGTGTGTATAGTGTATAAGTGTGTATACTGTATAATTGTGTATAGTGTATAAGTGTGTATATTATATAATTGTGTAGTGTATACTGTATAAGTGTGTATATGTCTACATGAGTGTGTATAGTGTATAAGTGTTTATAGTGTAAAGTGTATAAGTTTGTATAGTGTATAGTATATAAGTGTGTATAGTGTATAGTGTATAAGTGTATAAGTGTGTATAGTATTTAGTGTATAAGTGTATAAGTTTATAATTGTATAAGTGTTTATAGTGTATAAGTGTATATAGTGTATACTCTATAGTGTATAAGAGTATAAGTGTATAGGTGTTTATAGTGTATAGTGTATAAGTGTGTATAGTGTATAAGTGTGTATAGTGTAACGTGTATAAGTTTATAATTGAATAAGTGTGTATAGTGTATAAGTGTGTAAAGTATATAGTGTTTAAATGCGTATAGTGTATAGTGTATAGGAGTATAGGTGTATAAGTGTGTATATTGTATAATTTATAGTGTATAGTGTATATGTGTGTATAGCGTATAGTTTATAAGATGTATAGTTTAGTGTATAAGTGTATAAGTGTGTATAATGCATAAGTGAGTATAGAGTATGAGTGTGTATAGTGTATAAGTGTGCATAGTGTATAGTGTATAAGTGTGTATAGTTTATAGTGTATTTGTGTATATAGTTTATAGTGTATAGTGTATAAGTGGGTATAGTGTATAGTCTATAAGTGTATAAGTGTGTATAGTGTATAAGTGTTTATTTTGTATAGTGTATAAGTGTGTATAGTATAAAGTGTATAAGTGTATATGTGTATAAGTGTTTATAGTGTATAAGTGTGTATAGTGTATAATGTATAATTGTGTATAGTGTATAATTGTATAAGTGTATAATTGTATAAGTGCATAAGTGTATAAATGTATAAGTGTGTATAGTGTATAAGTTTGTATAGTGTATAAGTGTGTATAGTGTATAGTGCAAAAGTGTGTATGGTATATAGTGTATAGTGTATAGTGTATAAGTGTGTATAGTGTATAGTGTATAGTGTATAGTTTATAAGTGGGTATAGTGTATAAGTGTGTATAGTGTATAAGTGTGTATAGTGTATAAGTGTGTATTGAGTATAGTCTGTATAGTATATAAGTGTATATGTGTATAGTGTATAAGTGTGTATAGTGTATAATGTATAATTGTGTATAGTGTATAATTGTATAAGTGTATAATTGTATAAGTGCATAAGTGTATAAGTGTATAAGTGTGTATAGTGTATAAGTTTGTATAGTGTATAAGTGTGTATAGTGTATTGTGCAAAAGTGTGTATGGTATATAGTGTATAGTGTATAGTGTATAGTGTATAGTATATAAGTGTGTATAGTGTATAGTGTATAGTGTATAGTTTATAAGTGGGTATAGTGTATAAGTGTGTATAGTGTATAAGTGTGTATAGTGTATAAGTGTGTATTGAGTATAGTCTGTATAGTATATAAGTGTATATGTGTATAGTGTATAAGTGTGTATAGTGTATAAATGTGTACAGTTTATAGTGTGTATATAATTATAGTGTATATGTGGATAAGTTTATATGCGTGTATAGTGTATAAGTGTATAAGATTGTATAGTTTATAAGTGTGTATTAGTGTGTATAGTGTATAGTGTATAAGTGTTTATAATGTATAAGTGTGTATAGTGTATTAGTGTGTATAGTGTATAGTGTATAAAAGTGTATAGTGAATAAGTGTGTATAGTGTATAAGTGTGTATAGTGTATAAGTGTATAAAGTGTAAAGTGTAAAAGTGTGTGTAGTGTATATTTATAAGTGTTTAGGTGTATAAGTGTGTATAGTGTATAAGTGTGTAATGTATAGAGTGTATTAGTGTGTATAGTGTATAGTGTATAAGTGTATAAGTGTGTATAGTGCATAAGTGTGTATAGTGTATAGTGTATAAGTATATAAGTGTGTATAATGCATAAGTATGTATAGTGTATCAGTGTGTATAGTGTATAAGTGTGTATAATGTATTGTGTAAAAGAGTGTATAGTGTATAGTGTATAAGTGCATAAGTGTAAAAGTGTAGAAGTGTGTATAGTGTATAAGTGTGTATAGTGTATAGTGTATAAGTGTGTATAGTGTATAAGTGTGTAAGTGTATAAGTGTATAAGTGTGTATAGTGTATAAATGTGTATAGTGTATAATGTATAAGTGTGTATAGTCTATAAGGTATAAATGTGTATAGTGTATAGTGTATAAGTGTATAAGTGTGTATGGTGTATAAGTGTGTATAGTGTATAAGTGTATAAGTGTATAAGTGTGTATAGTGTATAGTGTATAACTGTATAAGTGTGTATAGTGTATAGTGTTTAAGTGTATAAGTGTTTATAGTGTATAAGTGTGTATAGTGTGTAGTGTATAAATGTATAAGTTTATAAGTGTGTATAGTGTATAAGTGTGTATAGTGTATATTGTATAAGTGTATAAGTGTATAAGTGTGTATAGTATATAGTGTATAAGTGTGTATAGTGTATAGTGTATAAGTGTGTATAGTGCAAAAGTGTGTATAGTGTATAAGTATGTATAGTGTATAAGTGTGTATAGTGTAAAGTGTATAAGTGTGTATAGTATATATTGTATAAGTGTATAGGTTTATAAGTTTGTATAGTGTATAAGTGTGTATAGTATATATTGTATAAGTGTATAGGTTTATAAGTGTGTATATTGTATAAGTGTATATGTATGTATAGTGTATAAGTGTGTATAGTGTATAAGTGTATAAGTGTAAATGTGTGTATAGGTATAAGTGTGTATAGTGTATAATGTATAAGTGTGTATAGTATATTAGTGTGTAAAGTGAATAGTGTATAAGTGTATAAGTGTGTATAGTGTATAAGTGAATAGTGTATAAGTTTATAGTGTATAAGTGTATAGGTGTGTATGGTGTATAAGTTTGTATTGTGTATAAGAGTGTATAGTGTATAAATGTGTATAGTGTATAGTTTATAAGTGTGTATATTGTATCGTGTATCAGTGTATAAGTGTGTATTAGTGTGTATAGTGTATAGTGTATAAGTGTTTATAATGTATAAGTGTGTATAGTGTATAAGTGTGTATAGTGTATAGTGTATATAGTGTATAAGTGTATAAGTGTGTATAGTGTATAAATGTTAGTGTATAAGTGTATAGGTGTGTATAGTGTATAGTGTAAAAGTATATAGGTGTATAAGTGTATAAGTGTGTATAGTGTATAAGTGTGTATTGTGTATAATTGTGTATAGTTTATAAGTGTGCATAAGTGTGTAGTGTATAAGTGAATAAGTGTGTAAGTGTGTATAGTGTATAAGTGTGTATAGTATATAGTGTATAAGTGTGTATAGTGTATAATGTATAAGTGCGTATAGTGCATAAGTGTGTATAGTGTATAAGTGTGTATAGTGTATATGGTATAAGTGTATAAGTTTATAAGTGTGTTTAGTGTATAGTGTATAGGTGTATAAGTATGTATAGTGTATAAGTGTGTATAGTGAATAAGTGTTTAACTGTATAAGTGTATAAGTTTGTATAGTGTATAATGTATAACTGTGTATAGTGTGTTAGTGTGTATAGTGAATAGTGTATAAGTGTATAAGTGTATAGTGTATAAGTGTATAGATGTATAAGTGTATAAGTGTGTATAGTGTATAAGTGTGTATAGTGTATAAGAGGGTAAAGTGTATAAGTGTGTATAGTGTAAAATGTATAAGTGTATATAGTGAGTTAGTGTGTATAATGAATAGTGTATAAATGTATAAGTGTGTAGTGCATAAGTGTGTAGTGTATAAGTGTGTATATTGTTTAAGTGTTTATAGTGTATGAGTGTGTATAGCGTATAGTGTATAGAGTATAAATGTATAAGTGTATAATATGTATAGTGTATAAGTGTGTATAGTATATAGTGTATAAGTGTATAAGTGTATAAGTGTGTATAGTGTATAAGTGTGTATAGTGTATAAGTGTATATAGTGTATAGTGTACAAGTGTATAAGTGTATAAGTGTATAAGTCTGTATAGTGTATTAGTGTGTATAGTGTATATTATATAATGTATAGTGTATAGTGTATAAGTGTGTAAGTGTGTATAAGTGCGTATAAGTGTATAAGTGTATAAATGTATACGTTTTTATACGTGTATAGTGTATAGGTGTGTACTAGTGTTTATAGTTTATAAGTGTGTAGTGTATGAGTGTGTATAGTTTATGAGTGTGTATAGTGTATAGTTTATAAGTATATAGGTATATAAGTGTGTATAGTGTATAGTGTATAGTGTATAGTGTATAAGTGTGTATAGCGTATAGTGTAAAAGATGTATAGTGTAGTGTATAAGTGTATAAGTCTGAATAATGCAAAAGTGTGTGTAGTGTAGATGTGTATATAGTGTATAAGTGTGCATAGTGTATAGTCTATATGTGTGTATAGTTTATTGTGTATTTGTGTATATAGTGTATAGTGTATAGTGTATAAGTGTGTATAGTGTATAGTGTATAAGTGTATAAGTTTGTATAGTGTATAAGTGTGTATTGTGTATAGTATACAGTGTATAAGTGTATATGTGTATAAGTGTGTATAGTGTATAAGTGTGTATAGTGTATCAGTGTGTATAGTGTATAAGTGTGTATAGTGTATCAGTGTGTATAGTGTATAAGTGTGTATAGTGTATAATGTATAAGTGTGTATAGTATATAATTGTATAGGTGTATAATTGTATAAGTGTATAAGTGTATAAGTGTATAAGTGTGTATAGTGTATAAGTTTGTATTGTGTATAAGTGTGTATAGTGTATAAGTGTGTATAGTATATAGTGTATAGTGTATAGTGTATAGGTGTGTATAGTGTATAGTGTATAAGTGTGTATAGCGTATAAATGTGTATAGTGTATAAGTGCATATAGTGTATAGTTTATAAGTGTGTATAGTGTATAGTTTATAAGTGGGTATAGTGTATAGTGTATAAGTGTGTATAGTGTATAAGTGTGTATAGTGTATAAGTGTGTATAGTTTATAAGTGTGTATTGAGTATGGTCTATATAGTGTATAAGTGTATAAGTGTCTAAGTGTGTATAATGTATAAGTTTGTATAGTGTATAGTGTATAAGTGTATAAGTGTGTATAGTGTATAAGTCTGTATAGTGTATAAGTGTGTATAGTATATAGTGTATAGTTTATAAGTGTGTAAGTTTGTATAGTGTATAAGTGTGTATAGTGTATATTGTATAAGTGTATAAGAGTGTATAGTGTATAAGTGTGTATAGTATATAAGTGTTTATAGTGTATAGTTTATAATTGAATAAGTGTATAAGTGTGTATAGTGTATAAGTGTATAAGTTTATATAGTGTAGAGTGTATAAGGTTATAAGTGTATTAGTGTGTATAGTGCATTAGTGTGTTTAGTGTATAGTGTATAAGTGTATAAGTGTATATAATGTATAATGTATAAGTGTATGAGTTTATAAGTGTGTATATAGTGTATAAGTGTATATAGTATATTAGTGTGTATAGTGCATAGTCTATAAGTGTATAAGTGTATAAGTGTGATTAGTGTATAAGTTTGTATAGTGTAGAGTGTATAAGGTTATAAGTGTATGAGTGTGTATAGTTTATTAATGTGTTTAGTGTATAGTGTATAAGTGTATAAGTGTGTATAGTATATATGTGTGTTTAATGTATAGTGTATAAGTGTAGAGGTGTATAAGTGTTTATAGTGTATAGTGTATAGTGTATAAGTGTATAAGTGTGTATAGTGCATAAGTGTGTATAGTGTATAGTGTATAGTGTATAAGTATATAAGTGTGTATAATGCATAAGTATGTATAGTGTATCAGTGTGTATAGTGTTTAAGTGTGTATAATGTATTGTGTAAAAGAGTGTATAGTGTATAGTGTATAAGTGCATAAATGTAAAAGTGTAGAAGTGTGTATAGTGTATAAGTGTGTATAGTGTATAGTGTATAAGTGTGTATAGTGTATAAGTGTGTAAGTGTATAAGTGTATAAGTGTGTATAGTGTATAAATGTGTATAGTGTATAATGTATAAGTGTGTATAGTCTATAAGGTATAAATGTGTATAGTGTATAGTGTATAAGTGTATAAGTGTGTATGGTGTATAAGTGTGTATAGTGTATAAGTGTATAAGTGTATAAGTGTGTATAGTGTATAGTGTATAACTGTATAAGTGTGTATAGTGTATAGTGTTTAAGTGTATAAGTGTTTATAGTGTATAAGTGTGTATAGTGTGTAGTGTATAAATGTATAAGTTTATAAGTGTGTATAGTGTATAAGTGTGTATAGTGTATATTGTATAAGTGTATAAGTGTATAAGTGTGTATAGTATATAGTGTATAAGTGTGTATAGTGTATAGTGTATAAGTGTGTATAGTGCAAAAGTGTGTATAGTGTATAAGTATGTATAGTGTATAAGTGTGTATAGTGTAAAGTGTATAAGTGTGTATAGTATATATTGTATAAGTGTATAGGTTTATAAGTTTGTATACTGTATAAGTGTGTATAGTATATATTGTATAAGTGTATAGGTTTATAAGTGTGTATATTGTATAAGTGTATATGTATGTATAGTGTATAAGTGTGTATAGTGTATAAGTGTATAAGTGTAAATGTATGTATAGGTATAAGTGTGTATAGTGTATAATGTATAAGTGTGTATAGTATATTAGTGTGTAAAGTGAATAGTGTATAAGTGTATAAGTGTGTATAGTGTATAAGTGAATAGTGTATAAGTTTATAGTGTATAAGTGTATAGGTGTGTATGGTGTATAAGTTTGTATTGTGTATAAGAGTGTATAGTGTATAAATGTGTATAGTGTATAGTTTATAAGTGTGTATATTGTATCGTGTATCAGTGTATAAGTGTGTATTAGTGTGTATAGTGTATAGTGTATAAGTGTTTATAATGTATAAGTGTGTATAGTGTATAAGTGTGTATAGTGTATAGTGTATATAGTGTATAAGTGTATAAGTGTGTATAGTGTATAAATGTTAGTGTATAAGTGTATAGGTGTGTATAGTGTATAGTGTATAAGTATATAGGTGTATAAGTGTATAAGTGTGTATAGTGTATAAGTGTGTATTGTGTATAATTGTGTATAGTGTATAAGTGTGCATAAGTGTGTAGTGTATAAGTGTATAAGTGTGTAAGTGTGTATAGTGTATAAGTGTGTATAGTATAGAGTGTATAAGTGTGTATAGTGTATAATGTATAAGTGCGTATAGTGCATAAGTGTGTATAGTGTATAAGTGTGTATAGTGTATATGGTATAAGTGTATAAGTTTATAAGTGTGTATAGTGTATAGTGTATAGGTGTATAAGTATGTATAGTGTATAAGTGTGTATAGTGAATAAGTGTTTAACTGTATAAGTGTATAAGTTTGTATAGTGTATAATGTATAACTGTGTATAGTGTGTTAGTGTGTATAGTGAATAGTGTATAAGTGTATAAGTGTATAGTGTATAAGTGTATAGATGTATAAGTGTATAAGTGTGTATAGTGTATAAGTGTGTATAGTGTATAAGAGGGTAAAGTGTATAAGTGTGTATAGTGTATAATGTATAAGTGTATATAGTGAGTTAGTGTGTATAATGAATAGTGTATAAATGTATAAGTGTGTAGTGCATAAGTGTGTAGTGTATAAGTGTGTATATTGTTTAAGTGTTTATAGTGTATGAGTGTGTATAGCGTATAGTGTATAGTGTATAAATGTATAAGTGTATAATATGTATAGTGTATAAGTGTGTATAGTATATAGTGTATAAGTGTATAAGTGTATAAGTGTGTATAGTGTATAAGTGTGTATAGTGTATAAGTGTATATAGTGTATAGTGTATAAGTGTATAAGTGTATAAGTCTGTATAGTGTATTAGTGTGTATAGTGTATATTGTATAATGTATAGTGTATAGTGTATAAGTGTGTAAGTGTGTATAAGTGCATATAAGTGTATAAGTGTATAAATGTATACGTTTTTATACGTGTATAGTGTATAGGTGTGTACTAGTGTTTATAGTTTATAAGTGTGTAGTGTATGAGTGTGTATAGTTTATGAGTGTGTATAGTGTATAGTTTATAAGTATATAGGTGTATAAGTGTGTATAGTGTATAGTGTATAGTGTATAGTGTATAAGTGTGTATAGCGTATAGTGTAAAAGATGTATAGTGTAGTGTATAAGTGTATAAGTCTGAATAATGCAAAAGTGTGTGTAGTGTAGATGTGTATATAGTGTATAAGTGTGCATAGTGTATAGTCTATATGTGTGTATAGTTTATTGTGTATTTGTGTATATAGTGTATAGTGTATAAGTGTGTATAGTGTATAGTGTATAAGTGTATAAGTTTGTATAGTGTATAAGTGTGTATTGTGTATAGTATACAGTGTATAAGTGTATATGTGTATAAGTGTGTATAGTGTATAAGTGTGTATAGTGTATCAGTGTGTATAGTGTATAAGTGTGTATAGTGTATAATGTATAAGTGTGTATAGTATATAATTGTATAGGTGTATAATTGTATAAGTGTATAAGTGTATAAGTGTATAAGTGTGTATAGTGTATAAGTTTGTATTGTGTATAAGTGTGTATAGTGTATAAGTGTGTATAGTATATAGTGTATAGTGTATAGGTGTGTATAGTGTATAGTGTATAAGTGTGTATAGCGTATAAATGTGTATAGTGTATAAGTGCATATAGTGTATAGTGTATAAGTGTGTATAGTGTATAGTTTATAAGTGGGTATAGTGTATAGTGTATAAGTGTGTATAGTGTATAAGTGTGTATAGTGTATAAGTGTGTATAGTTTATAAGTGTGTATTGAGTATGGTCTATATAGTGTATAAGTGTATAAGTGTATAAGTGTATAAGTGTGTATAATGTATAAGTTTGTATAGTGTATAAGTGTGTACAGAGTATGTGGTTTGTAGTGTATAGTGTATATGTGGATAAGTGTATATGCGTGTATAGTGTATAATTGTATATGATTGTATAGTGTATAAATGTGTATTAGTGTGTATAGTGTATAGTATATAGTGTATAAGTGTGTAGAGCGTATAGTGTAAAAGATGTATAGTGTAGTTTATAAGTGTATAAGTCTGTATAATGCATACGTGTGTGTAGTGTAGATGTGTATATAGTGTATAAGTGTGCATAGTGTATAGTCTATATGTGTGTATAGTTTAATGTGTGTTTGTGTATATAGTGTATAGTGTATAGTGTATAAGTGTGTATAGTGTATAGTGTATAAGTGTATAAGTGAGTATAGTGTATAAGTGTGTATTGTGTATAGTATACAGTGTATAAGTGTATATGTGTATAAGTGTGTATAGTGTATAAGTGTGTATAGTGTATAAGTGTGTATAGTATATAATGTATAAGTGTGTATAGTATATAATTGTATAGGTGTATAATTGTATAAGTGTATAAGTGTATAAGTGTGTATAGTGTATAACTTTGTATAGTGTATAAGTGTGTATAGTGTATAAGTGTGTATAGTATATAGTGTATAGTGTATAGTGTATAGGTGTGTATAGTGTATAGTGTATAAGTGTGTATAGCGTATAAATGTGTATAATGTATAAGTGCGTATAGTGTATAGGGTATAAGTGTGTATAGTGTATAGTTTATAAGTGGGTATAGCGTATAGTGTATAAGTGTATATAGTATATAAGTGTGTATAGTGTATAAGTGTTTATAGTTTACAAGTGTGTATTGAGTATAGTCTGTATAGTGTATGTGTATAAGTGTATAAGTGTGTATAATGTATAAGTTTGTATAGTGTATAAGTGTGTACAGAGTATGTGGTTTGTAGTGTATAGTGTATATGTGGATAAGTGTATATGCGTGTATAGTGTATAAGTGTATAAGATTGTATAGTGTAAAAGTGTGTATTAGTGTGTATAGTGTATAGTGTATAAGTGTTTATAATGTATAAGTGTGTATAGTGTATAAGTGTGTATAGTGTATAGTGCCTATAGTGTAAAAATGTTTGAGTGTGTATAGTGTATAGTCAATAAGTGTATAAGTGTTTATATTGTATAAGTGTGTATTATGTATAAGTGTGTATTATGTATAAGTGTGTATAGTGTATAAGTGTGTATAAGTGTGTAGTGTATAAGTGTGTATGTTGTATAATTGTGTATAGTGTATGTATGTATAGTGTATAGTGTATAGATGTATAAATGTATAAGTGTTAGTGTGTATAGTGTATAAGTGTGTATAGGGTATAATGTATAAGTGTATAAGTGTATAAGTGTTTATAGAGTATAAGTGTGTATAAGTGTATAAAAATATAAGTGTGTATAGTGTATAAGTGTATATAGTGTATAGTGTATAAATGTATAAGTGTATAAGTGTGTATAATGTATTAGTGTGTATAGTGTATATTGTATAGTGTATAATTGTGTATAAGTGTATAAATGTATAAGTGTATAAGTGTGTATAACTGTACAAGTATGTTTAGTGTATAAGTGTGTATAGTGTATAGTGTATAAGTGTGTAGAGTGTATACTGTATAAGTGTATAAGTGTGTATAGTGTATAGTGAATAAGTGTATAATTATATATAGTTATGAGTGTATAAGTGTGTATAGTGTATAGTGTATAGTGTATTAGTGTGTATAGTTAATAGTGTATAAGTGTATAAGTGTGTATAGTGTATAAGTGTGTATAGTGTATAGGTGTGTAAGTGTATAAGTGTGTATAGTGTATAAGTGAGTATTCTGTATAAGTGTGTATAGTGTATAGGTGTATGAGTGTGTATAGTGTATAAGTGTGTATAGTGCATAAGTGTGTATAAGTGTGTATACTGGATAGTGTATAGGTGTATAAGTGTATGAGTGTGTATAGTATATATTGTATAAGTGGAATAGTGTGTATAGTGGATAAGTGTGTATAGTGTATAGTGAATAGTGTATAAGTGTATAAGTGTATAGTGTGTATAGTGTCTAAGTGTGTATAGTGTATAGTGTATAAGTGTATAAATGTATAAGTGTGTATAGTGTATAGTGTATAAGTGTATAAGTGTATAAGTGTGTATAGTGTATAAGTGAGTATATTGTATAAGTGTGTATAGTGTATTAGTGTGTGAGTGTGTAGAGTGTATAAGTGTGTATAGTGCATAAGTGTGTATAAGTGTGTATAGTGTATAGTGTATATGTGTGTATAGTATAGTGTGTATTAGTGTATAAGTGTGTCTAGTGTATAAGTGTGTATTAGTGTGTATAGTGTATAGTGTATAAGTATGTATAGTATATAAGTGTATAGTGTGTATAGTGTATAAGTGTGTATAGTGTATAGTGTATGTGTGTATAAGTGTATAAGTGTGTATAGTGTATATGTGTGTATAGTGCATAGTATATATAGTGTATAATTGTATAAGTGTATAAGTTTATAAGTGTATAAGTGTGTATAGTGTATAGTGTATAAGTGAATAAGTGTATAAGGTGTTATAGTATATATGTGTTTATAGAGTATAGTGTATAAGTGTATAAGTGTATAAGTGTATAGAATATGAGTGTGTATAGTATATAAGTGTGTATAGTGTATAAGTGTGTATAGTGTATTGTGTATAAGTGTATAAGTGTATTGTGCATATAGTGTATAAATGGGTATAGTGTATAGTGTATAAGCGTGTATAGTGTATAAGTGTGTATAGTGTATTAGTGTGTATAATGTATAGTTTATAAGTGTGTATAAGTGTCTATGTGTGTATAGTGTATAAAGTGTGTATACTCTATAGTGCATAAGTGTATAAGTGTATAAGTAGGTATAGTGTATAGTGTAAAAGGGTGTATAGTGTATAAGTGTGTATACTGTATAGTGTATAAATGTATAGCTGTATAAGTATATATAGTGTATAGTGTATAGTGTATAAGTGTGTATAGTGTATAGTGTAAAAGTATGTATTGTGTATAGTGTATAGTGTATAAGTGTTTGTAGTGTATAGTGTATAAGTGTGTTTAGTGTATAGTGTATAAGTGTGTATAGTGTATAGTGTATAGTATATAGTGTATAAGTGTGTGTAGTGTATAGTGTATAAGCGTATAAGTGTATAAGTGTATATAATGTATATTGTATAAGTGTATAAGTTTAAAAGTGTGTATAGAGTATAAGTTTGTATAGTGTATAAATGTGTATAGTGTATAAGTGTGTATAGTGTATAGTCTATAGGTGTATAAGTGTATAAGTGAGTATAGTGTATAAGTGTGATTAATGTATAAGTGTGTATTGTGTAGAGTGTAAAAGTGTATAAGTGTATGAATGTGTATAGTGTATTAGTGTGTTTAGTGTATAGTGTATAAGTGTATAAGTGTGTATAGTGTATAGTGTATATGTGTATAAGTGTATAAGTGTGTATAGTGTATATGTGTGTATAGTGTATAGTGTATATAGTGTATAATTGTATAAGTGGTTATAGTATATGTGTTTATAGTGTATAGTGTATAAGTGTATAGTTGTGTATAGAGTATGAATGTGTATAGTATATAAGTGTGTATAGTGTATAAGTGTGTATAGTGTATAGTGTATAAGTGTATAAGTGTATTGTGTGTATAGTGTATAAGTGTGTATAGTGTATAGTGTTTAAGTGTATAAGTGTATAAGTGTGAATACTGTATAAGTGTGTATAATTGTATAAGTGTACAAGTGTGTATAGTGTATAAGTGTATATAGTATATAGTGTATAAGTGTATATAGTATATAATGTATAAGTGTATAAGTGTATAAGCGTTTATAGTGTATTAGTGTGTATAGTGTATAGTGTATAAGTGTGTATAAATGAGTATAGGTGTATAAGTGTATAAGTGTGTATAGCGTATAAGTGTATATTGTGTATAAGTGTGTATAGTGTATAGTTTATAAGTGTGTATAGTGTGTAAGTGTATAAGTGTATGAGTGTGTGTAAGTGTGTATAGTGTAAACGTGTATAATTGTATAATTGCGTATAGTGTATAAACGTGCAAAGTATAAATGTGTATAGTGTATAGTGTATAAGTGTGTATAGTGTATAAGTGTATAATTGTATATAGTGTGTAAGTGTGTATAGTGAATAAGTGTGTATAAGTGTGTATAGTGTATAAGTGTGTATAGTGAATAAGTGTGTATAAGTGTGTATAGTGTATAAGTGTATAAGTGTATAAGTGTATAGTGTATAAGTGTATAAGAGTGTTTAGTGTATAGTGTATAGTGTATAAGTGTATAAGTGTATAGTGTGTATAGTGCATAAGTGTGTATAGTGTATAGTGTATAAGTGTATAAGTGTGTATAGTGTATATAAGTGTGAATAGTGTATATGTGTATATAGTGTATAGTGTATAAGTGTCAAGTGTATAAGTGTATACGTGTGTATAGTGTATATTGTATAAGTATTAATAATGTATAGTTTATAAGTGTATAAATGTACAAGTGTATAAGTTTGTATAGTATATATATGTATATATTGTATGGTGTATAAGTGTGTATAGTGTATAGTGTATAAGTGTGTATAGTGTATATTTATGTATAGTGTATAGTTTATAAGTGTGTATGAGTGTACAAGTGTGAATAGTGTTTAAGTGTACATAGTGAATAGTGTATAAGTGTGTATAGTGTAGAGTGTAAAAGTGTATAAGTGTGTATAGTGTATAAGTGTGTATAATGTATAGTGTATAAGTGTGTATAAGTGTTTAAGTGTGTATAGTGTATAAAGTGTGTGTACTCTATAGTGTATAAATGTATAAGTGTATAAGTATGTATAGTGTATAGTGTAAAAGTGTGTATAGTGAATAAGTGTGTATACTGTATAGTGTATAAGTGTATAGGTGCATAAGTATGTATAGTGTATAGTGTATAGTGTATAAGTGTGTATAGTGTATAGTGTAAAAGTATGTATGGTGTATAGTGTATAGTGTATAAGTGTGTGTACTGTATAGTGTATAAGTGTGTTTAGCGTATAGTGTATAAGATTGTATAGTGTATAGTGTATAGTATATAGTGTATAAGTGTGTATAGTGTATAGTCTATACGAGTATAATTGTGTATAGTGTATAAGTGTATAAGTGTATAAGTGTATATAATGTATAATGTATACGTGTATAAGTTTATAAGTGTGTATAGTGTATAAGTGTGTATAGTATATAGTCTATAAGTGTATAAGTGTGTATAGTGTATGAGTGTGATAAGTGTAGAAGTGTGATTAGTGTATAAGTGTGTATAGTTTAGAGTGTATCAGTGTATTAGTGTATGAGTGTGTATAGTGTATTAATGTGTTTAGTGTATAGTGTATAAGTGTATGAGTGTGTATAGTGTATATTTGTGTATAGTATATAGTATATAAGTTTATAAGTGTATAAGTGTGTATAGTATATAAGTGTGATTTGTGTATAAGTGTTTATAGTGTATATTGTATAAGTAAAAATGTATAAATGTGGATAGTGTATAAGGGTGTATAGATTATAAGAGTTTATAATGTGTATGGTGTATAAGTGTTTATAGTGTATAGTGTATAAGTGTATAAGTGTGTATAGTGTATATGTGTGTATAGTGTATAAGTATGTATAATGTATAAGTGTGTATAGTGTATAAGTGTATATAGTGTATAGTGTATAAATGTATAAGTGTAGAAGTGTGTATAATGTATTAGTGTGTATAGTGTATAGTGTATAGTGTATAATTGTGTATAAGTGTATAAATGTATAAGTGTATAAGTGTGTATAACTGTACAAGTATGTTTAGTGTATAAGTGTGTATAGTGTATAGTGTATAAGTGTGTAGAGTGTATACTGTATAAGTGTATAAGTGTGTATAGTGTATAGTGAATAAGTGTATAATTATATATAGTTATGAGTGTATAAGTGTGTATAGTGTATAGTGTATAGTGTATTAGTGTGTATAGTTAATAGTGTATAAGTGTATAAGTGTGTATAGTGTATAAGTGTGTATAGTGTATAGGTGTGTAAGTGTATAAGTGTGTATAGTGTATAAGTGAGTATTCTGTATAAGTGTGTATAGTGTATAGGTGTATGAGTGTGTATAGTGTATAAGTGTGTATAGTGCATAAGTGTGTATAAGTGTGTATACTGTATAGTGTATAGGTGTATAAGTGTATAAGTGTGTATAGTATATATTGTATAAGTGGAATAGTGTGTATAGTGGATAAGTGTGTATAGTGTATAGTGAATAGTGTATAAGTGTATAAGTGTATAGTGTGTATAGTGTCTAAGTGTGTATAGTGTATAGTGTATAAGTGTATAAATGTATAAGTGTGTATAGTGTATAGTGTATAAGTGTATAAGTGTATAAGTGTGTATAGTGTATAAGTGAGTATATTGTATAAGTGTGTATAGTGTATTAGTGTGTGAGTGTGTAGAGTGTATAAGTGTGTATAGTGCATAAGTGTGTATAAGTGTGTATAGTGTATAGTGTATATGTGTGTATAGTATAGTGTGTATTAGTGTATAAGTGTGTCTAGTGTATAAGTGTGTATTAGTGTGTATAGTGTATAGTGTATAAGTATGTATAGTATATAAGTGTATAGTGTGTATAGTGTATAAGTGTGTATAGTGTATAGTGTATGTGTGTATAAGTGTATAAGTGTGTATAGTGTATATGTGTGTATAGTGCATAGTATATATAGTGTATAATTGTATAAGTGTATAAGTTTATAAGTGTATAAGTGTGTATAGTGTATAGTGTATAAGTGAATAAGTGTATAAGGTGTTATAGTATATATGTGTTTATAGAGTATAGTGTATAAGTGTATAAGTGTATAAGTGTATAGAATATGAGTGTGTATAGTATATAAGTGTGTATAGTGTATAAGTGTGTATAGTGTATTGTGTATAAGTGTATAAGTGTATTGTGCATATAGTGTATAAATGGGTATAGTGTATAGTGTATAAGCGTGTATAGTGTATAAGTGTGTATAGTGTATTAGTGTGTATAATGTATAGTTTATAAGTGTGTATAAGTGTCTATGTGTGTATAGTGTATAAAGTGTGTATACTCTATAGTGCATAAGTGTATAAGTGTATAAGTAGGTATAGTGTATAGTGTAAAAGGGTGTATAGTGTATAAGTGTGTATACTGTATAGTGTATAAATGTATAGCTGTATAAGTATATATAGTGTATAGTGTATAGTGTATAAGTGTGTATAGTGTATAGTGTAAAAGTATGTATTGTGTATAGTGTATAATGTATAAGTGTTTGTAGTGTATAGTGTATAAGTGTGTTTAGTGTATAGTGTATAAGTGTGTATAGTGTATAGTGTATAGTATATAGTGTATAAGTGTGTATAGTGTATAGTGTATAAGCGTATAAGTGTATAAGTGTATATAATGTATATTGTATAAGTGTATAAGTTTAAAAGTGTGTATAGAGTATAAGTTTGTATAGTGTATAAATGTGTATAGTGTATAAGTGTGTATAGTGTATAGTCTATAGGTGTATAAGTGTATAAGTGAGTATAGTGTATAAGTGTAATTAATGTATAAGTGTGTATTGTGTAGAGTGTAAAAGTGTATAAGTGTATGAATGTGTATAGTGTATTAGTGTGTTTAGTGTATAGTGTATAAGTGTATAAGTGTGTATAGTGTATAGTGTATATGTGTATAAGTGTATAAGTGTGTATAGTGTATATGTGTGTATAGTGTATAGTGTATATAGTGTATAATTGCATAAGTGGTTATAGTATATGTGTTTATAGTGTATAGTGTATAAGTGTATAGTTGTGTATAGAGTATGAATGTGTATAGTATATAAGTGTGTATAGTGTATAAGTGTGTATAGTGTATAGTGTATAAGTGTATAAGTGTATTGTGTGTATAGTGTATAAGTGTGTATAGTGTATAGTGTTTAAGTGTATAAGTGTATAAGTGTGAATACTGTATAAGTGTGTATAATTGTATAAGTGTACAAGTGTGTATAGTGTATAAGTGTATATAGTATATAGTGTATAAGTGTATATAGTATATAATGTATAAGTGTATAAGTGTATAAGCGTTTATAGTGTATTAGTGTGTATAGTGTATAGTGTATAAGTGTGTATAAATGTGTATAGGTGTATAAGTGTATAAGTGTGTATAGCGTATAAGTGTATATTGTGTATAAGTGTGTATAGTGTATAGTTTATAAGTGTGTATAGTGTGTAAGTGTATAAGTGTATGAGTGTGTGTAAGTGTGTATAGTGTAAACGTGTATAATTGTATAATTGTGTATAGTGTATAAACGTGCAAAGTATAAATGTGTATAGTGTATAGTGTATAAGTGTGTATAGTGTATAAGTGTATAATTGTATATAGTGTGTAAGTGTGTATAGTGAATAAGTGTGTATAAGTGTGTATAGTGTATAAGTGTGTATAGTGAATAAGTGTGTATAAGTGTGTATAGTGTATAAGTGTATAAGTGTATAAGTGTATAGTGTATAAGTGTATAAGAGTGTTTAGTGTATAGTGTATAGTGTATAAGTGTATAAGTGTATAGTGTGTATAGTGCATAAGTGTGTATAGTGTATAGTGTATAAGTGTATAAGTGTGTATAGTGTATATAAGTGTGAATAGTGTATATGTGTATATAGTGTATAGTGTATAAGTGTCAAGTGTATAAGTGTATACGTGTGTATAGTGTATATTGTATAAGTATTAATAATGTATAGTTTATAAGTGTATAAATGTACAAGTGTATAAGTTTGTATAGTATATATATGTATATATTGTATGGTGTATAAGTGTGTATAGTGTATAGTGTATAAGTGTGTATAGTGTATATTTATGTATAGTGTATAGTTTATAAGTGTGTATGAGTGTACAAGTGTGAATAGTGTTTAAGTGTACATAGTGAATAGTGTATAAGTGTGTATAGTGTAGAGTGTAAAAGTGTATAAGTGTGTATAGTGTATAAGTGTGTATAATGTATAGTGTATAAGTGTGTATAAGTGTTTAAGTGTGTATAGTGTATAAAGTGTGTGTACTCTATAGTGTATAAGTGTATAAGTGTATAAGTATGTATAGTGTATAGTGTAAAAGTGTGTATAGTGTATAAGTGTGTATACTGTATAGTGTATAAGTGTATAGGTGCATAAGTATGTATAGTGTATAGTGTATAGTGTATAGTGTATAGTGTATAAGTGTGTATAGTGTATAGTGTAAAAGTATGTATGGTGTATAGTGTATAGTGTATAAGTGTGTGTACTGTATAGTGTATAAGTGTGTTTAGCGTATAGTGTATAAGATTGTATAGTGTATAGTGTATAGTATATAGTGTATAAGTGTGTATAGTGTATAGTCTATACGAGTATAATTGTGTATAGTGTATAAGTGTATAAGTGTATAAGTGTATAAGTGTATATAATGTATAATGTATACGTGTATAAGTTTATAAGTGTGTATAGTGTATAAGTGTGTATAGTATAGTCTATAAGTGTATAAGTGTGTATAGTGTATGAGTGTGATAAGTGTAGAAGTGTGATTAGTGTATAAGTGTGTATAGTTTAGAGTGTATCAGTGTATTAGTGTATGAGTGTGTATAGTGTATTAATGTGTTTAGTGTATAGTGTATAAGTGTATGAGTGTGTATAGTGTATATTTGTGTATAGTATATAGTATATAAGTTTATAAGTGTATAAGTGTGTATAGTATATAAGTGTGATTTGTGTATAAGTGTTTATAGTGTATATTGTATAAGTAAAAATGTATAAATGTGGATAGTGTATAAGGGTGTATAGATTATAAGTGTTTATAATGTGTATGGTGTATAAGTGTTTATAGTGTATAGTGTATAAGTGTATAAGTGTGTATAGTGTATATGTGTGTATAGTGTATAAGTATGTATAATGTATAAGTGGGTATAGTGTATAAGTGTGTAGAGTGTATATGTGTGTATAGTGTGTAGTGTATAAGTGTGTATAGTGCATAGTGTATATTGTACAAGAGTGTATAATGTATAGTGTATAAATGTGTTTAGTGTATAGTGTATAAGTGTATATGTGCATAATTGTGTATAGTGTATAGTGTATAGTCTATAGTGTATAGTGTATAAGTTTATAAGTGTATAAGTGTGTATAGTGTATAGTGTATAGTGTATAAGTGTATAAGTGTGTATATTGTATAAGTGTATATAGTGTATAAGTTTGTTTTAGTGTATATATTGTATAGGGTATAAGTGTAGAAGTGTGTATAGTGTATAAGTGTATAGTGTGTATAGTGTATAGGTGATAATAGTGTATAGTGTATATATGTATAAGTGTATAAGTGTGTATAGTGTATAGTGTATATGTGTATAAGTGTTTATAGTATATATGTGTGTATAGTGTATAGTGTATATGTGTATAAGTGTTTATAGTATATATGTGTGTATATTGT
The DNA here is from genome assembly GCF_036898095.1 of Palaemon carinicauda. Lineage (NCBI taxonomy): Eukaryota > Metazoa > Arthropoda > Malacostraca > Decapoda > Palaemonidae > Palaemon > Palaemon carinicauda. The sequence goes on from NC_090767.1 coordinate 5,857,287, forward strand.
ATAGTGTATAAGTGTACAAGTGTGTATAGTGTATGAGTGTTTATAGTATATAAGTGTGTATAGTGTATAGTGTATAAAAGTATAAGTGTAGAAGTGTGTATAGTGTATAAGTGAGTAACGTGTATAGTGTATAAGTGTGTATAGTGTATGGTGTTTAAGTGTATAAGTGAATAAGTGTGTCTAGTGTATAAGTGTGTATACTGTATAATTGTGTATAGTGTATAAGTGTGTATATTATATAATTGTGTAGTGTATACTGTATAAGTGTGTATATGTCTATATGAGTTTGTATAGTGTATAAGTGTTTATAGTGTAAAGTGTATAAGTGTGTATAGTGTATAGTGTATAAGTGTGTATAGTGTATAGTGTATAAGTACATAAGTGTGTATAGTATTTAGTGTATAAGTGTATAAGTGTATAAGTGTATAAGTGTGTATAGTGTATAAGTGTGTATAGTGTATTGTATATAAGTGTATAAGTATGTATAGTGTTCAAGTGTGTATAGTGTATAGTATATAATTGTATAAGTGTTTATAGTGTTTAAGTGTGTATAGTGTATACTCTATAGTGTATAAGTGTATAATTGTATAAGTGTATAAGTGTGTATAGTGTATAGTTTATAAATGGGTATAGTGTATAGTGTATAATTGTGTATAGTGTATAAGTGTGTATTGAGTATAGTCTGTATAGTGTATAAGTGTATAAGTGTGTATAGTGTATAAGTGTGTATAGTGTTTAAGTGTGTACAGTGTATATTGTGTATAGTATATAGTGTATATGTGGATAAGTTTATATGCGTGTATAGTGTATAAGTGTATAAAATTGTAGTTTATAAGTGTGTATAGTGCATAAGTGTGTATAGTTTTTAAGTGTATATAGTGTATAAGTGTATATAGTGTAAAGTGTAATAGTGTGTATAGTGTATATCTTGTAAGTGTATAAGTGTATAAGTGTGTATAATATATAAGTTTGTATAGTATAGAGTGTATTAGTGTGTATAGTGTATAAGTATATAAGTGTGTATAGTGCATAAGTGTATATAATATATAGTGTATAAGTATATAAGTGTGTATAGTGCTTAAGTATGTATAGTGTATCAGTGTGTATAGTGTATAAGTGTGTATAAGGTATAGTGTATAAGAGTGTATAGTTTATAGTGTATAATTGTGTATAGAGTATAGTGTATAAGAGTGTATAGTGTATAGTGTATAAGTGCAAAATTGTAAAAGTGTAAAAGTGTGTATAGTATATAAGTGTGTATAGTGTATAGTATATATGTGCGTATAGTGTATAATGCATAGTTTATAAGTGTATAAGTGTATAAGTGTGAAAGTGTATAAGTGTGTATAGTGTATAAGTGTTTAAAGTGTATAGTGTATAAGTGTGTATAGTGTATAGTGTATAAGTGTGTATAGTGTATAAGTGTGTAAGTGTATAAGTGTATAAGTGTTTATAGTGTATAAGTGTGTAAAGTTTATAATGTATAAGTGTGTATAGTGTATAGTGTATAAGTGTATAAGTGTGTGTGGTGTATAAGTGTGTATATTGTATAAGTGTATAGTGTATAAGTTTATAAGTGTGTATAGTGCATACTGTATAAAAGTATAAGTATGTATAGTGTATAGTGTATAAGTGTATAAGTGTGTATAGTTTATAGTGTATAAGTGTATAAGTGTGGGTAGTGTATAGTCTATAAGTGTATAAGTTTATAAGTGTGTATAGTGTATAAGTGTATATAGTGTGCAGTGTATAAATGTATAAGTTTATAAGTGTGTAAAGTGTATAAGTGTGTATAGTGTATATTGTAAAAGTGTATAAATGTATAAGTGTGTTTAGAGTATAGTGTATAATTGTGTATAGTGTATATTGTAAAAGTGTATAAGTGTATAAGTGTGTATAGTGTATAAGTGTGTATAGTATATAGTGTATAAGTGTGTAGAGTGTATAGTGTATAAGTGTGTATATTGCATAAGTGTGTATAGTGTATAAGTATGTATAGTGTATAAGTGTGTATAGTGTGAAGTGTATAAGTGTGTATAGTATATATTGTATAAGTGAATAGGTTTATAAGTGTGCATAGTGTATAAGTGTGTATAGTATATATTGTATAAGTGTATAGGTTTATAAGTGTGTAAAGTGTATAAGTGTATATGTATGTATAGTGTATAAGTGTGTATAGTGTATAAGTGTATAAGTGTATAAGTTTATAAGTATGTATAGTGTATAAGTGTATATAGTGTATAGTGTATAAGTGTTTAAAATGTATAAGTGTGTATAGTGTATAAGTGTTTATAGTGTATAGTGTATATAGTGTATAAATGTATAAGTGTGTTTAGTGTATAAATGTTAGTGTATAAGAGTATAAGTGTGTATAGTGTATAGTGTATAAGTGTATAGGTGTATAAGTGTATAAGTGTATAAGTGTGTATAGTGTATAAGTGTGTATTGTGTATAAGTGTGTATAAGTGTGTAGTGTATAAGTGTATAAGTGTAAAAGTGTGTATAGTGTATAAGTGTGTATAGTATATAATGTATAAGTGTGTATAGTGTATAGTGTATAAGTGTGTATAGTGTATAGTGTATAGTGTATAGTGTATAGTGTATAGTGTATAGTGTATAAGTGTGTATTGTGTATAATTGTGTATAGTGTATAAGTGTGTATAGTGTATGAGTGTGATAAGTGTAGAAGTGTGATTAGTGTATAAGTGTGTATAGTTTAGAGTGTATCAGTGTATTAGTGTATGAGTGTGTATAGTGTATTAATGTGTTTAGTGTATAGTGTATAAGTGTATGAGTGTGTATAGTGTATATTTGTGTATAGTATATAGTATATAAGTTTATAAGTGTATAAGTGTGTATAGTATATAAGTGTGATTTGTGTATAAGTGTTTATAGTGTATATTGTATAAGTAAAAATGTATAAATGTGGATAGTGTATAAGGGTGTATAGATTATAAGTGTTTATAATGTGTATGGTGTATAAGTGTTTATAGTGTATAGTGTATAAGTGTATAAGTGTGTATAGTGTATATGTGTGTATAGTGTATAAGTATGTATAATGTATAAGTGGGTATAGTGTATAAGTGTGTAGAGTGTATATGTGTGTATAGTGTGTAGTGTATAAGTGTGTATAGTGCATAGTGTATATTGTACAAGAGTGTATAATGTATAGTGTATAAATGTGTTTAGTGTATAGTGTATAAGTGTATATGTGCATAATTGTGTATAGTGTATAGTGTATAGTCTATAGTGTATAGTGTATAAGTTTATAAGTGTATAAGTGTGTATAGTGTATAGTGTATAGTGTATAAGTGTATAAGTGTGTATATTGTATAAGTGTATATAGTGTATAAGTTTGTTTTAGTGTATATATTGTATAGGGTATAAGTGTAGAAGTGTGTATAGTGTATAAGTGTATAGTGTGTATAGTGTATAGGTGATAATAGTGTATAGTGTATATATGTATAAGTGTATAAGTGTGTATAGTGTATAGTGTATATGTGTATAAGTGTTTATAGTATATATGTGTGTATAGTGTATAGTGTATATGTGTATAAGTGTTTATAGTATATATGTGTGTATATTGTATAGTGTATAAGTGTACAAGTGTGTATAGTGTATGAGTGTTTATAGTATATAAGTGTGTATAGTGTATAGTGTATAAAAGTATAAGTGTAGAAGTGTGTATAGTGTATAAGTGAGTAACGTGTATAGTGTATAAGTGTGTATAGTGTATGGTGTTTAAGTGTATAAGTGAATAAGTGTGTCTAGTGTATAAGTGTGTATACTGTATAATTGTGTATAGTGTATAAGTGTGTATATTATATAATTGTGTAGTGTATACTGTATAAGTGTGTATATGTCTATATGAGTTTGTATAGTGTATAAGTGTTTATAGTGTAAAGTGTATAAGTGTGTATAGTGTATAGTGTATAAGTGTGTATAGTGTATAGTGTATAAGTACATAAGTGTGTATAGTATTTAGTGTATAAGTGTATAAGTGTATAAGTGTATAAGTGTGTATAGTGTATAAGTGTGTATAGTGTATTGTATATAAGTGTATAAGTATGTATAGTGTTCAAGTGTGTATAGTGTATAGTATATAATTGTATAAGTGTTTATAGTGTTTAAGTGTGTATAGTGTATACTCTATAGTGTATAAGTGTATAATTGTATAAGTGTATAAGTGTGTATAGTGTATAGTTTATAAATGGGTATAGTGTATAGTGTATAATTGTGTATAGTGTATAAGTGTGTATTGAGTATAGTCTGTATAGTGTATAAGTGTATAAGTGTGTATAGTGTATAAGTGTGTATAGTGTTTAAGTGTGTACAGTGTATATTGTGTATAGTATATAGTGTATATGTGGATAAGTTTATATGCGTGTATAGTGTATAAGTGTATAAAATTGTATAGTTTATAAGTGTGTATAGTGCATAAGTGTGTATAGTTTTTAAGTGTATATAGTGTATAAGTGTATATAGTGTAAAGTGTAATAGTGTGTATAGTGTATATCTTGTAAGTGTATAAGTGTATAAGTGTGTATAATATATAAGTTTGTATAGTATAGAGTGTATTAGTGTGTATAGTGTATAAGTATATAAGTGTGTATAGTGCATAAGTGTATATAATATATAGTGTATAAGTATATAAGTGTGTATAGTGCTTAAGTATGTATAGTGTATCAGTGTGTATAGTGTATAAGTGTGTATAAGGTATAGTGTATAAGAGTGTATAGTTTATAGTGTATAATTGTGTATAGAGTATAGTGTATAAGAGTGTATAGTGTATAGTGTATAAGTGCAAAATTGTAAAAGTGTAAAAGTGTGTATAGTATATAAGTGTGTATAGTGTATAGTATATATGTGCGTATAGTGTATAATGCATAGTTTATAAGTGTATAAGTGTATAAGTGTGAAAGTGTATAAGTGTGTATAGTGTATAAGTGTTTAAAGTGTATAGTGTATAAGTGTGTATAGTGTATAGTGTATAAGTGTGTATAGTGTATAAGTGTGTAAGTGTATAAGTGTATAAGTGTTTATAGTGTATAAGTGTGTAAAGTTTATAATGTATAAGTGTGTATAGTGTATAGTGTATAAGTGTATAAGTGTGTGTGGTGTATAAGTGTGTATATTGTATAAGTGTATAGTGTATAAGTTTATAAGTGTGTATAGTGCATACTGTATAAAAGTATAAGTATGTATAGTGTATAGTGTATAAGTGTATAAGTGTGTATAGTTTATAGTGTATAAGTGTATAAGTGTGGGTAGTGTATAGTCTATAAGTGTATAAGTTTATAAGTGTGTATAGTGTATAAGTGTATATAGTGTGCAGTGTATAAATGTATAAGTTTATAAGTGTGTAAAGTGTATAAGTGTGTATAGTGTATATTGTAAAAGTGTATAAATGTATAAGTGTGTTTAGAGTATAGTGTATAATTGTGTATAGTGTATATTGTAAAAGTGTATAAGTGTATAAGTGTGTATAGTGTATAAGTGTGTATAGTATATAGTGTATAAGTGTGTAGAGTGTATAGTGTATAAGTGTGTATATTGCATAAGTGTGTATAGTGTATAAGTATGTATAGTGTATAAGTGTGTATAGTGTGAAGTGTATAAGTGTGTATAGTATATATTGTATAAGTGAATAGGTTTATAAGTGTGCATAGTGTATAAGTGTGTATAGTATATATTGTATAAGTGTATAGGTTTATAAGTGTGTAAAGTGTATAAGTGTATATGTATGTATAGTGTATAAGTGTGTATAGTGTATAAGTGTATAAGTGTATAAGTTTATAAGTATGTATAGTGTATAAGTGTATATAGTGTATAGTGTATAAGTGTTTAAAATGTATAAGTGTGTATAGTGTATAAGTGTTTATAGTGTATAGTGTATATAGTGTATAAATGTATAAGTGTGTTTAGTGTATAAATGTTAGTGTATAAGAGTATAAGTGTGTATAGTGTATAGTGTATAAGTGTATAGGTGTATAAGTGTATAAGTGTATAAGTGTGTATAGTGTATAAGTGTGTATTGTGTATAAGTGTGTATAAGTGTGTAGTGTATAAGTGTATAAGTGTAAAAGTGTGTATAGTGTATAAGTGTGTATAGTATATAATGTATAAGTGTGTATAGTGTATAGTGTATAAGTGTGTATAGTGTATAGTGTATAGTGTATAGTGTATAGTGTATAGTGTATAGTGTATAAGTGTGTATTGTGTATAATTGTGTATAGTGTATAAGTGTGCATAAGTGTGTAGTGTATAAGTGTATAAGTGTGTAAGTGTGTATAGTGTATAAGTGTGTATAGTATATAGTGTATAAGTGTGTATAGTGTATAATGTATAAGTGCGTATAGTGCATAAGTGTGTATAGTGTATAAGTGTGTATAGTGTATATGGTATAAGTGTATAAGTTTATAAGTGTGTATAGTGTATAGTGTATAGGTGTATAAGTATGTATAGTGTATAAGTGTGTATAGTGAATAAGTGTTTAACTGTATAAGTGTATAAGTGTGTATAGTGTATAATGTAATACTGTGTACAGTGTGTTAGTGTGTATAGTGAATAGTGTATAAGTGTATAAGTGTGTAGAGTGTATAAGTGTATAGTGTATAAGTGTATAAGTGTGTATAGTGTATAAGTGTGTATTTTGTATAAGAGTGTAAAGTTTATAAGTGTGTATAGTGTATAATGTATAAGTGTGTATAGTATGTTAGTGTGTATAATGAATAGTGTATAAGTGTTTAAGTGTATATTGTATAAGTGTATAGTGTATAAGTGTATGAGTTTGTATAGTGTATAAGTGTGTATTGTGTATAGGAGTGTATAGTGTATAAGTGTGTATATTGTATAGTGTATAAGCCTGTACATTGTATAGTGTATAAGTGTATAAGTGTGTAGTGCATAAATGTGTAGTGTACAAGTGTGTATATTTTATAAGTGTTTATAGTGTAACAGTGTGAATAGCGTATAGTGTATAGTGTATAAATGTATAAGTGTATAATATGTATAGTGTATAAGTGTGTATAGTGTATAGTGTATAAGTGTATAAGTGTATAAGTGTGTATATTTTATAAGTGTGTATAGTGTATAAGTGTATATAGTGTATAGTGTATAGTGTATAAGTGTATAAGTGTATAAGTCTGTATAGTGTATTAGTGTATATAATGTATAGTGTATAAGTGTGTATAAGTGTATAAGTTTTTATACGTGTACAAGTGTGTATAGTGTATAAGTGTGTACTAGTGTTTATAGTGTATAAGTGTGTACAGTGTATAAGTGTGTATAGTTTATGAGTGTGTATAGTGTATAGCTTATAAGTGTATGGGTGTATAAGTGTGTATAGTGTATAGTGTATAGTGTATAGTGTATAGTGTATAAGTGTGTATAGCGTATAGTGTATAAGATGTATAGTTTTTAGGAGTGTATAGTGTATTGTTTATAAGTGTAAAAGTGTTTAACTGTGTAAAGTGTAAAAGTGTGTATAGTGTATCAGTGTGTATAGATTTTAGTGTATAAGTGTATAAGTGTGTATAGTGTATAAGTGTGTATAGTGTATAGGTGTATAAGTATTTAATGGGGTGTAAGTGTGTATAGTTTATAGTGTATAAGTGTATAAGTGTGTATAGTGTATAATTGTGTATAGTGTATAAGTATGTATAGTGTATAGTGTATAAGTGTATTAGTGTGTATAGTGTACCAGTGTGTATAGTGTATAAGTGTGTATAGTGTATAAGTGTATGAGTATGCATAGTGCATAATTGTGCATAAGTGTGTATAGTGAATAGGTGTATAAGTGTATAAGTGTATTAGTTTATAAGTGTGTAGAGTGTATAGTGTATAAGTGTATAGTGTATAACTGTATAAGTGTGTATAGTGAATAAGTGTGTATAGTTTATAGTGTATAAGTGTATGAGTGTATAGTGTATATAGTGTATAGTGTATAAGTGTATAAGTGTGTATAGCGTATAAAAAGTAAAAGTGTATAAGTGTTTATAGTGTATAAGTGTGTATAGTGTATAGTTTATAAGTGTGTAATTGTATAAGTTTGTATAGTGAATTAGTGTGTATAGTGTATAGTGTATAAGTGTATAAGTGTGTAGAGTGTTTAAGTGTATATAGTGTATAGTGTATAAGTTTATAGTGTGTAAGTGTATAAGTGTATAAGTGTATAGGTGTGTATAGTGTATAAGTGTATATAGTGTATAAGTGTGTGTATTGTATAGTGTATAAGTGTGTATGGTGTATAGTGTAAAAGTGTTTATAGTGAATAGTGTATAATTATGTATAAGTGTACAAGTGTGTATGGTGTATGAGTGTGTATAGTGTATAGTGTATAAGTGTATAAGTGTGTATAGTGTATAGTGTATAAGTGTGTATACTTTATAGTGTATAAGTGTATAAGTGTGTAAAATGTATAAGTGTGAATAGTGTATCGTGTATAAGTGTGTATAGTGTATCGTGTATAAGTGTGTAGAGTGTATACTGTATAAGTATATAAGTGTGTATAGCGTATAGTGTGTAGTATATAGGTGTATAAGTGTGTATAGTGTATAAGTGTATAAGTGTATAGGTGTATAATAGTGTATATTGTATAGTGTATAAGTGTGTATAGTGTATAAATGTGTATAATATATAGTGTATAATTGTGTATAGTGTATAGTGTATAAGTGTGTATAGTGCATAAGTGTGCATAGTGTATAACTTTGTGTATTGTATAAGTGTGCATAGTGTAAAGTGTATAAGTGTGTATAATGTATATTGTATAAGTGTATAGTGCATAAGTGTGTATAATGTATAAGTGTGTATAGTGTATAAGTGTGTATAGTGTATAAGTGTGTATAGTGTATAATGTATAAGTGTGTAGAGTTTATAGTATATAAATGTGTATAGTGTATAGTGTATAGTGTATAAGTGTGCATAGTGTATAGTGTATAAGTGTATAAGTGTAAAAGTGTATAAGTGTGTATAGTGTATAAGTGTTTATAATATATAGTGTATAAGTGTGTATAGTGTATAGTGTATAAGTGTATAAGTGTGTATAGTGTATAAGTGTATAAGTGTATAAGTGTGTATCGTGTATAAGTGTGTATAGTGTATAATGTATAATTGTGGATAGTGTGTTAGTGTGTATATTGTATAGTGTATAAATGTGTATACTGTATAGTGTATGAGTGTATAAGTGTGTATAGTGTATAGTGTATAAGTGTTTATAGTGTATAGTGTATAAGTGTGTATAGTGTATACTGTATAAGTATATAAGTGTGTATAGTATGTAGTCTATAGTGTGTAGTTTATAGGTGTATAAGTGTGTATAGTGTATAAGTGTATGAGTGTATAAGTGTGTATAGTGTATAATGTATATGTTTGGAGAGTGTGTTAGTGTATATAGTGTATAGTGTATAAGTGTATAAGTGTGTATAGTGTATGAGTGTATAGTATATAAGTATATAAGTGTGTATAGTGTATATTGTATAAGTGTATAGGTGTATAAGTGTATAAGTGTGTATAGTGTATTTGTTCATTGTGTATAAGTGTGTATAGTGTATAAGTGTGTATAGTGTATAGTGTATAGATGTGTATAGTGTATAATGTATAGATGTGTATTGTGTATAGTGTATATTGTATAGTGTATAAATGTATAAGTGTATAGTGTGTAGTGTATAGTGTATGGTGTATAAGTGTATAAGTGTATAAGTGTGTATAGTGTATAAGTGTGTATAGTGTATAGTATATAAGTGTATAAGTTTATTAGTGTATATGTTTAAAAGTGTGTATAGTTTATAAGTGTGTATAGTGTATAGTGTATAAGTGTATAAGTGTGTATAGTGTATAGTGTATAAGTGTGTATAGTGCATAGTGTATAAGTGTATAAGTGTGTATAGTGTATAGTGTATAAGTGTATAAGCTTATAAGTGTACAAGTTTATAAGTGTTTATAGTATATAATTGTGTATTGTGTATAGTGTTTAAGTGTATAAGTGCATAAGTGTGTATATTGTATAGTGTATAAGTGTGTATAGTGTATATTTTATAAGTGTATAAGTGTATAAGTTTGTATAGAGTATAAGTTTTTTATAGTATATAGTGTATAAGTGTGTATAGTGTATAGGGTATAAGTGTTTAGAGTGCAAAAGTGTGTATAGTGTATAAGTGTCTATAGTGTGTAAGTGTGTATAGTGTATAGTATATAAGTGTATAAGTTTATAAGTGTATATGTTTAAAAGTGTGTATAATTTATAAGTGTGTATAGTGTATAGTGTATAAGTGTGGAAAATGTGTTAGTGTATATAGTGTATAGTATATAGTGTATAAGTGTGTATAGTGTATGAGTGTATATTGTATAAGTGTATAAGTGTGTATAGTGTATAGTGTATAAGTGTAGAGGTGTATAAGTGTATAAGCGTGTATAGTGTATAAGTGTGTAATGTGTATAAGTGTGTATAGTGTATAAGTGTGTATAGTGTATAATTTATAAGTGTGGATAGTATGTTAGTGTGTATAGTGTATAGTGTATAATTGTATAAGTGTATAATTGTGTATAAGTGTATAAGTGTGTATAGTGTATAAGTGTGTATATTGTGTAAGTGTATAGTGTATAAGTGTATAAGTGTGTATAGTGTATAAGTGTATTTGTGTATAAGATTGACTAGTGTATAAGTATGTAAAGTGTATAGTTTATAAGTGTATAAGTGTATAAGTGTGTAAATTGTGTAGTGTTTAAGTGTGTATAGTGTATAGCATATAAGTGTGTTTAGTGTATAGTGTATAATTATGTATAAGTGTATAGTGAATAAGTGTGTATGCTGTATAGTGTATAAGTGTATAAGTATGTAAAATGTATAAGTGTGTATAGTGTATAGTGTGCAAGTGTGTAAGTGTATACTGTATGAATATATAAGTGTGTATAGTGTATAAGTGTGTATAGTATATAGTGTATAAGTGTATAAGGGTATAAGTGTATAAGTGTGTATAGTGTATAGTGTATAAGTGTATAAGTATTTATAGTAAATAGTGTGTAAGTCTATAAGTGTGAATAGTGTATGAGTGTATGAGTATAAGTGTGTATAGTGTGTAGTGTATAAGTGTATAAGTATTTATAGTAAATAGTGTATAAGTGTATAAGTGTGAATATTGTATGAGTGTATAAGTATAAGTGTGTATAGTGTATAGTGTATAAGTGTATAAGTGGGTATAGTGTATAAGTGTGTATAGTATATAGTGTAAAAGTGTATAAGTGTATAAGTGTATAAGTGTGTATAGTGTATAGTCTATAAGTGTGTATAGTGCATAAGTGTGTATAGTGTATAAGTGTGTATTGTGTAAATTGTATAAGTGTGTATAGTGTATAAGTGTGTATTGTGTGTATTGTATAAGTTTATAAGTGTGTATAGTGTATATTGTATAAGTATATAAGTGTATGTGTGTATTGTGTATAAGTGTGTATAGTATATAGTGTATATATGTGTCTAGTGTATAGTGTATAAGTGTAAAAGTGTGTATAGTGTATTGTGTTAATGTGTGTATAGTTTATATTGTATAAGTGTTTATATTGTATAGTTTATAGTGGGTAAGTGTGTATAGTATATAGTGTATAAGTGTATAAGTGTAAAAGTGTATACGTGTGTATAGTGTATAAGTTTTTATAGTGTAAAGTGTATAAGTGTGTATAGTGTACAGTGTATAAGTGTATAAGTGTGCATAGTGTATAAGTGTGTATACTGTACAGGGTATAAGTGTATAAGTGTGTATAGTGTATAAGTGTATAAGTGTCTAAGTGTGTATAGTGTATAATGTATTAGTGTGGATAGTGTGTTAGTGTGTATAGTATATTTTGTATAAGTTTATAAGTGTTTAAAGTGTATAAGTGTATAGTGTATAAGTGTATAAGTGTGTATTGTGTATAAGTGTGTATTGTATATAAGTGTGTATAATGTATAAGTGTGTATAGTGTATAGTGTAGAAGTTGGTATAGTTTTTGGTGTATAAGTGTGTATAGTGTATATCGTATAAGTGTATATATATGTAGTGTATAAGGGTGTGTGTATAGTGTATATGTGTGTATAGTGTATAAGTGTGTATAGCATATAGTGTATAGTGTGTAAATGTATAAGTGTATAATGTGTATAGTGTATAGGTTTGTATAGTGTATAGTGTATATGTGTATAAGTGTATAAGTGTGTATAATTTATAAGTGTATAAGTGTATAAGTGTATATGTGTGTATAATGTATAAGTATATAGTGTATAGTGTATAAGTGTATAAGTGTATAAGTGTGTATAGTATATTAGTGGTTATAGTGTATAGTGTATAGTGTATAAGTGTATAAGTGTGTATACGTGTACAAGTGTTTATAGTGTATAAGTGTGTATTAGTGTGTATAGTGTATAAGTGTGTATAGTTTATAAGTGTGTATAGTGTATTGTGTATAAGTGTATAAGTGTGTATAGTGTACTAGTATGTATAGTTTATAGTGTAAAAGTGTTCAAGTTTGTATAGTGTATAAGTGTGTTTAGTGTATTAGTGTGTATAGTTTATAGTGTATAAGTGTATAAGTGTGTAAAGTGTATAAGTGTGTATAGTGTATAGGTGTATAAGTGTTTAATGGGGGTGTAAGTGTGTATAGTGTATAGTGTGTAAGTTTATAAGTGTATAAGTATGTATCGTGTATAATTGTGTATAGTTTATAAGTGTGTATAGTGTATAGTGTATAAGTGTATAAGTGTGTATAGTGTACCAGTGTGTATAGTGTATAAGTGTATATAGTGTATAAGTGTATGAGTGTGTATAGTGCATAAGTGTGTATAGTGTATAAGTGTATAAGTGTAAAAGTGTATAAGTTTATAAGTGTGTAGAGTGTATAGTGTATAATTGTATAAGTGTGTATAGTGAATAAGTGTGTATAGTTTATAGTGTATAAGTGTATAAGTGTATAGTGTGTATAGTGTGTATAGTGTATAGTTTATAAGTGTATAAGTGTATAAGTGTGTATAGTGTATAAGAGTAAAGTGTATAAGTGTTTATAGTGTATAAGTGTGTATAGTGTATAGTTTATAAGTGTGTAAGTTTATAATTGTGTATAGTGAATTAGTTTGTATAGTGTAGATTGTATGAGTGTGTATGGTGTATAGTGTAAAAGTGTGTATAGTGAATAGAGTACAATTATGTTTAAGTGTACAAGTGTATATGGTGTATAAGTGTGTATAGTGTATAGTGTAAAAGTGTATAAGTGTGTATAGTGTATAGTGTATAAGTGTGTATACTGCCTAGTTTATAATTGTATAAGTGTGTATACTGCCTAGTGTATAATTGTATAAGTGTGTAAAATGTATAAGTGTGTATAGTGTATCGTGTATGAGTGTGTATAGTGTATACTGTATACGTATATATGTGTGTATAGTGTATAGTGTGTAGTGTATAGGTGTAAAAGTGTATAAGTGAGTATGGTGTATAAGTGTTTATAATGTATAGTATATAAGTGTGTATAGTGTATAGTGTAAAAGTGCATAAGTTTGTATAGTGTATAAGTGTATAAGAGTCTAAGTGTATAAGTGTGTATCATGTATAAGTGTGTATAGTGTATAATGTATAAGTGTGGATAGTGTGTTAGTGTGTATAGTGTATAGTGTATAAGTGTGTATACTGTATAGTGTATCAGTGTATAAGTGTGTAAGATGTATGAGTGTGTATAGTGTATAGGGTATAAGTGTGTATAGTGTATACTGTATAAGTATATAAGTGTGTATAGTGTATAGTGTGTAGTGTATAGTGTGTAGTGTATATGTGTATAATTGTGTATAAGTGTATAAGTGTATAAGTGTGTATAGTGTATAATGTATATGTATGGATAGTGTGTTAGTGTGTATAGTGTATAGTGTATAAGTGTATAAGTGTGTATAGTGTATGAGTTCATAGTATATAAGTATATAAGAGTTTATAGTGTATACTGTATAAGTGTATAGTTGTATAAGTGTATAAGTGTGTATTGTGTAGAAGTGAGTATAGTGTATAAATCTGTATACTGTATAGTGTATAGGTGTGTATAGTGTATAGTGTATAAGTGTATAAGTGGTTATAGTATATAAATGTGTATAGTGTATAAGTGTGTATAGTGTATAGTGTATAAATGTATAAGTGTATAGTGTGTATAGTGTATCGTGTATAGTGTATAAGTGTATAAGTGTATAAGTGTGTATAGTGTATGAGTGTGTATAGTCTATAGTGTATAAGTGTATAAGTTTATAAGTGTAGAAGTTTATGAGTGTGTATAGTTTATAAGTGTGTATAGTGTATAGTGTATAGTGTATAGTGTATAAGTGTATAAGTGTATATAGTGTATAGTGTATAAGTATTTATAGTGTATATTGTATAAGTGTATAAGTGTATATTGTGTATAGTGTATAAGGGTATAAGTGTATATATGTGTATAGTGTATAGTGTATAAGTGTGTATAGTGTATATTGTATAAGTGCATAAGTGTAAAAGTGTATAAGTTTGTATTGTGTATAAGTTTTTATAGTATATAGTGTATAAATTTTTATAGTATCTAGTGTATAAGTGTGTATAGTGTATAGTGTATAGTGTATAGTGAATAAGTGTATAAGTGTAAAAGTGTATAAGTGTGTAAAGTGTATAAGTGTTTATATTGTATAGTGTAAGGGTGTTTATAGTTTAAAGTGTATAAGTGTATAAGTGTGTATATTCTATTAGTTTGTATAGTGTATATGTGTATAAGTGTATAAGTGTATAATTGTATAATGTATAAGTGTGTATAGTGGATAATGTATAAGTGTGGATAGTGTGTTAGTGTGTATAGTGTATAGTATATAAGTGTATAATTGTGTAAATTGTATGAGTGTATATTGTATAAGTGTATAAGTGTGTATAGTGTATAGTGTATGAGTGTAGAGGTGTATAAGTGTATAAGTGTGTATGGTGTATAAGTGTGTATTGTGTATATGTGTGTATAGTGTATAAGTGTGTATAGTGTATAATTTATAAGTGTGGATAGTGTGTTAGTGTGTATAGTGTATAATGTATAATTGAATAAGTGTGTATAGTGTATGAGTGTATAGTGTCTAAGTGTATAAGAGTTTATAGTGTATAGTGTATAAGTGTATATGTGTATAAATGTATAAGTGTTTATAGTGTGTAAGTGTGTATAGTGTATAAGTGTGTATAATGTCTAATTGTATAAATGTATATAGTGTAAGAGTGTATAGTATATAAGTATAAAAGTGTGTATAGTGTTCACTCTAAAAGTGTAGAGGTGTATAAGTGTATAAGTGTGTATAATGTAAAAGTGTATATAGTGTATAAGTGTATGAGTGTGTATAGTGCATAAGTGTTTATAGTGTATAAGTGTATAAGTGTAAAAGTGTATAAGTTTATAAGTCTGTAGAGTGTATAGTGTATAATTGTATAAGTGTGTATAGTGAATAAGTGTATATAGTTTATGGTGTATAAGTGTATAAGTGTATAGTGTCTATAGTGTCTATAGTGTATAGTGTATAAGTGTATAAGTGTGTATAGTGTATAAGAGTAAAGTGTATAAGTGTTTATAGTGTATAAGTGTGTATAGTGTATAGTTTATAAGTGTGTAAGTGTATAAGTGTGTATAGTGAATTAGTTTTTATAGTGTAGAGTGTATAAGTGTGTATGGTGTATAGTGTAAAAGTGTGTATAGTGAATAGAGTATAATTATGTTTAAGTGTACAAGTGTATATGGTGTATAAGTGTGTATAGTGTATAGTGTATAAGTGTATTAGTGTGCATAGTGTATAGTGTATAAGTTTGTATACTGTGAAGTGTATAATTGTATAAGTGTGTAAAATGTATAAGTGTGTATAGTGTATCGTGTATAAGTGTGTATAGTGTATACTGTATAAGTATATAAGTGTGTATAGTGTATATTGTGTAGTGTATAGGGGTATAAGTGTGTATGGTGTATGACTGTATAAGTGTATAAGTGTATAAGAGTGTATAATGTATAGTGTATAAGTGTGTATAGTGCGTAAATGTGTATAGTATATAGTGTATAATTGTGTATAGTGTATAGTGTATAAGTGTGTATAGTGCATAAGCGTGTATAGTGTATAAGTGTGTATATTGTATAAGTGTGCATAGTGTAAAGTGTATAAGTGTGTATAGTTTATATTGTATAAGTGTATAGTGCATAAGTGTGTATAGTGTATAAGTGCGTATAGTGTATAAGTGTGTATAATGTATAGTGTATAAGTGTGTAGAGTTTATAGTGTATAAATGTGTATAGTTTATAGTGTATAAGTGTGTATAGTGTATAAAGTATAAGTGTATAAGTGCATTAGTTTGTATAGTGTATAAGTGTATAAGTGTATAAGTGTGTATCGTGTATAAGTGTGTATAGTGTATAATGTATAATTGGGGATAGTTTGTTAGTGTGTATAGTGTATAGTGTATAAATGTGTATACTGTATAGTGTATGAGTGTATAAGTGTGTAAAATGTATAAGTGTGTATAGTGTATAGTGTATAAGTGTGTATAGTGTATACTGTATAAGTATATAAGTGTGTATAGTATGTAGTGTATAGTGTGTAGTTTATAGGTGTATAAGTGTGTATAGTGTATAAGTGTATAAGTGTATAAGTGTGTATAGTGTATAATGTATAAGTTTGGATAGTGTGTTAGTGTATATAGTGTATAGTGTATAGTGTATAAGTGTATAAGTGTGTATAGTGTATGAGTGTATAGTATATAAGTATATAAGTGTGTATAGTGTATACTGTATAAGTGTATAGGTGTATAAGTGTATAAGTGTGTATAGTGTATTTGTTTATTGTGTATAAGTGTGTATAGTGTATAAGTGTGTATAGTGTATAGTGTATAGATGTGTATAGTGTATAATGTATAAATGTGTATAGTGTATAGTGTATAATGTATAGTGTATAAATGTATAAGTGTATAGTGTGTATAGTGTATAGTGTATGGTGTATAAGTGTATAAGTGTATAAGTGTGTATAGTGTATAAGTGTGTATAGTGTATAGTATATAAGTGTATAAGTTTATAAGTGTATATGTTTAAAAGTGTGTATAGTTTATAAGTGTGTATAGTGTATAGTGTATAAGTGTATAAGTGTGTATAGTGTATAGTGTATAAGTGTGTATAGTGTATATTGTATAAGTGTATAAGTGTGTATAGTGTATAGTGTATAAGTGTATAAGCTTATAAGTGTACAAGTTTATAAGAGTGTATATTATATAATTGTGTATTGTGTATAGTGTGTAAGTGTGTATAGTGTATATTGTATAAGTGTATAAGTGTATAAGTTTGTATAGAGTATAAGTTTTTTATAGTATATAGTGTTTAAGTGTGTATAGTGTATAGGGTATAAGTGTGTAGAGTGCAAAAGTGTGTATAGTGTATAAGTGTGTATAGTGTATAAGTGTGTATAGTGTAAAGTGTATAAGTGTCTATAGTGTATATTGTATAAGTGTATAAGTGTATAAGTGTGAATAGTGTATAAATGTGTATAGAATACAGTGTATAAGTGTGTATAGTGTATAGTTTATAGTGTATTAGTGTATAATTGTATATAGTGCATAAGTGTGTATAGTGTAATAGTGTGTATAGTGTTTAAGTGAGAATAGTGTGTAGTGTATAAGTGTGTATACTTTATAGTGTATAAGTGTGTATAGTGTATAGTGTATAGTGTATAGTGAATAAGTGTATAATTGTTAAAGTGTATAAGTGTTAAAAAGTGTACAAGTGTTTATAGTGTATAGTGTAAGGGTGTTTATATTGTAAAGTGTATAAGTGTATAAGTGTGTATATTGTATAAGTGTGTATAGTGTATAAGTGTATAAGTGTGTAAGTGTATAATTGTTTAAGTGTATAAGTGTGTATAGTGTATAATGTATAAGCGTGGATAATGTATAAGCGTGGATAATGTGTTAGTGTGTATAGTGTATAGTATATAAGTGTATAAGTGTGTATAGTGTATGAGTGTATATTGTATAAGTGTATAAGTGTGTATAGTGTATAGTGTATAAGTGTAGAGGTGGATAAGTGTATAAGCGTGTATAGTGTATAAGTGTGTAATGTGTATAAGTGTGTATAGTGTATAAGTGTGTATAGTGTATAATTTATAAGTGTGGATAGTATGTTAGTGTGTATAGTGTATAGTGTATAACTGTATAAATGTGTAGTGTGTGTGAATGTATAGTGTCTAAGTGTATAAGTGTTTATAGTGTGAGTCTATAAGTGTATATGTGTATAAATGTATGAGTGTTTATAGTGTATAAGTGTGTATTGTGTATAAGTGTGTATAGTGTATAAGTGTGTATAGTGTATAATGTATAAGTGTTGATAGTGTGTTAGTGTATAGAGTGAATAGGTGTATAAGTGTATAAGTTTGTATAGTGTATAAGTGTGTATAAGTGTATAAGAGTATAATTGTATAAGTGTATAATTGTGTATAAGTGTATAAGTGTGTATGGTGTATAAGGGTGTATAGTGTGTAAGTGTATAGTGTATAAGTGTATAAGTGTGTATAGTGCATAAGTGTATTTGTGTATAAGTGTGACTAGTGTATAAGTATGTAAAGTGTATATTTTATAAGTGTATAAGTGTATAAGTGTGTAAATTGTGTAGTGTTTAAGTGTGTATAGTGTATAGTATATAAGTGTGTATAGTGTATAGTGTATAATTATGTATAAGTGTATAGTGAATAAGTGTGTATGCTGTATAGTGTATAAGTGTATAAGTAAGTAAAATGTATAAGTGTGTATAGTGTATAGTGTGCAAGTGTGTAAGTGTACACTGTATGAATGTATAAGTGTGTATAGTGTATAACTGTGTATAGTATATAGTGTATAAGTGTATAAGTATTTATAGTAAATAGTGTATAAGTGTATAAGTGTGAATAGTGTATGAGTGTATGAGTATAAGTGTGTATAGTGTGTAGTGTATCAGTGTATAAGTATTTATAGTAAATAGTGTATAAGTGTATAAGTTTGAATAGTGTTTGAGTGTATAAGTATAAGTGTGTATAGTGTATAGTGTATAAGTGTATAAGTGGGTATAGTATATAAGTGTGTATAGTATATAGTGTAAAAGTGTATAAGTGTATAAGTGTATAAGTGTATAGTCTATAAGTGTGTATAGTGCATAAGTGTGTATAGTGTATAAGTGTGTATTGTGTAAATTGTATAAGTGTGTATAGTGTGTATTGTATAAGTTTATAAGTGTGTAAAGTGTATATTGTATAAGTATATAAGTGTATGTGTGTATTGTGTATAAGTGTGTATAGTATATAGTGTATATATGTGTCTAGTGTATAGTGTATAAGTGTATAAGTGTGTATAGTGCATAAGAGTGTATACTCTATAAGTGTGTATAGTGTATTATGTTAAAGTGTGTATAGTTTATATTGTATAAGTGTTTATAGCGTAAATTATATAGTGGGTAAGTGTGTATAGTGTATAGTGTATAAGTGTATAAGTGTAAAAGTGTATAAGTGTGTATAGTGTATAAGTGTTTATAGTGTAAAGTGTATAAGTGTGTATAGTGTACAGTGTATAAGTGTGCATAGTGTATAAGTGTGTATACTGTATAGAGTATAAGTGTATAAGTTTGTATAGTGTATAAGTATATGTGTCTAAGTGTGTATAGTGTATAATGTATTAGTGTGGATAGTGTGTTAGTGTGTATAGTATATTGTGTATAAGTGTATAAGTGTTTAAAGTGTATAAGTGTATAGTGTATAAGTGTATAAGTGTGTATTGTGTATAAGTGTGTATTGTATATAAGTGTGTATAGTGTAGAAGTGTGAATAGTGTATAGTGTATAAGTTGGTATAGTTTTTGGTGTATAAGTGTGTATAGTGTATAGTGTATAAGTGTATATATATGTAGTGTATAAGGGTGTGTGTATAGTGTATATGTGTATAGTGTATAAGTGTGTATAGCGTATAGTGTATAGTGTATAAATGTATAAGTGTATAATGTGTATAGTGTATAGGTGTGTATAGTGTATAGTGTATAAGTGTATAAGTGTATAAGTGTGTATAGTTTATAAGTATATAAGTGTATAAGTGTATAAGTGTGTATAATGTATAAGTATATAGTGTATAGTGTATAAGTGTATAAGTGTATAAGTGTGTATAGTATATTAGTGGTTATAGTATATAGTGTATAGTGTATAAGTGTGTATAAGTGTATAAGTGTGTATACGTGTACAAGTGTTTATAGTGTATAAGTGTGTATTAGTGTGTATAGTGTATAAGAGTGTATTGTTTATAAGTGTATAAGTGTATAAGTGTGTATAGTGTACTAGTGTGTATAGTTTATAGTGTAAAAGTGTTCGAGTTTGTATAGTTTATAAGTGTGTATAGTGTATTAGTGTGTATAGTTTATAGTGTAAAAGTGTATAAGTGTGTATAGTGTATAAGTGTGTATAGTGTATAGGTGTATAAGTGTTTAATGGGGGTGTAAGTGTGTATAGTGTATAGTGTGTAAGTTTATAAGTGTATAAGTAGCCTATATATCGTGTATAATTGTGTATAGTTTATAAGTGTGTATAGTGTATAGTGTTTAAGTGTATAAGTGTGTATAGTGTACCAGTGTGTATAGTGTATAAGTGTATATAGTGTATAAGTGTATGAGTGTGTATAGTGCATAAGTGTGTATAGTGTATAAGTGTATAAGTGTAAAAGTGTATAAGTTTATAAGTGTGTAGAGTGTATAGTGTATAATTGTATAAGTGTGTATAGTGAATAAGTGTGTATAGTTTATAGTGTATAAGTGTATAAGTGTATAGTGTGTATAGTGTATATAGTGTATAGTTTATAAGTGTATAAGTATATAAGTGTGTATAGTGTATAAGAGTAAAGTGTATAAGTGTTTATAGTGTATAAGTGTGTATAGTGTATAGTTTATAAGTGTGTAAGTGTATAAGTGTGTATAGTGAATTAGTTTGTATAGTGTAGAGTGTATGAGTGTGTATGGTGTATAGTGTAAAAGTGTGTATAGTGAATAGAGTATAATTATGTTTAAGTGTAAAAGTGTATATGGTGTATAAGTATGTATAGTGTATAGTGTAAATGTGTATAAGTGTGTATAGTGTATAGTGTATAAGTGTGTATACTGCCTAGTGTATAATTGTATAAGTGTGTAAAATGTATAAGTGTTTATAGTGTATCGTGTATAAGTGTGTATAGTGTATACTGTATACGTATATATGTGTGTATAGTGTATAGTGTGTAGTGTATAGGTGTATAAGTGTGTATAGTGTATGAGTGTATAAGTGTATAAGTGTATAAGAGTGTATAGTGTATAGAGTATAAGTGTTTATAGTGTATAAATGTGTATAGTATATAGTGTATAATTGTGTATAGTGTATAGTGTATAAGTGTGTATAGTGCATAAGTTTGCATAGTGTATAAGTGTGTATATTGTATAAGTGTGCATAGTGTAAAGTGTATAAGTGTGTATAGTTTATATTGTATAAGTGTATAGTGCATAAGTGTGTATAGTGTATAAGTGCGTATAGTGTATAAGTGTGTATAATGTATAGTGTATAAGTGTTTAGAGTTTATAGTGTATAAATGTGTATAGCGTATAGTGTATAAGTGTGTATAGTGTATAAAGTATAAGTGTATAAGTGTAAAAGTGTATAAGTGTGTATGGCGTATAAGTGTTTATAATGTAGTGTATAAGTGTGTATAGTGTATAGTGTAAAAGTGCCTAAGTTTGTATAGTGTATAAGTGTATAAGAGTATAAGTGTATAAGTGTGTATCGTGTATAAGTGTGTATAGTGTATAATGTATAAGTGTGGATAGTGTGTTAGTGTGTATAGTGTATAGTGTATAAATGTGTATACTGTATAGTGTATGAGTATATAAGTGTGTAAGACGTATGAGTGTGTATAGTGTATAGTGTATAAGTGTGTATAGTGTATACTGTATAAGTATATAAGTGTGTATAGTGTATAGTGTGTAGTGTATAGTGTATAGTGTGTAGTGTATAGGTGTATAAGTGTGTATAAGTGTATAAGTGTATAAGTGTGTATAGTGTATAATGTATAAATATGGATAGTGTGTTTTGTGTATAGTGTATAGTGTATAAGTGTATAAGTGTGTATAGTGTATGAGTTCATAGTATATAAGTATATAAGAGTTTATAGTGTATACTGTATAAGTGTATAGTTGTATAAGTGTATAAGAGTGTTTAGTGTATAAGTGTGTATTATGTAAAAGTGAGTATAGTGTATAAATCTGTATACTGTATAGTGTATAGGTGTGTATAGTGTATAGTGTATAAGTGTATAAGTGGTTATAGTATATAAGTGTGTATAGTGTATAAGTGTGTATAGTGTATAGTGTATAGTGTATAGTGTATAAATGTATAAGTGTATAGTGTGTATAGTGTATCGTGTATAGTGTATAAGTGTATAAGTGTATAAGTGTGTATAGTGTATGAGTGTGTATAGTCTATTGTGTATAAGTGTATAAGATTATAAGTGTATAAGTTTATGAGTGTGTATAGTTTATAAGTGTGTATAGTGTATAGTGTATAGTGTATAGTGTATAAGTATGTATAGTGTATATTGTATAAGTGTATAAATGTGTATTGTGTATAGTGTATAAGGGTATAAGTGTATATATGTGTATAGTGTATAGTGTATAAGTGTGTATAGTGTATATTGTATAAGTGCATAAGTGTAAAAGTGTATAAGTTTGTATTGTGTATAAGTTTTTATAGTATATAGTGTATAAATTTTTATAGTATCTAGTGTATAAGTGTGTATAGTGTATAGTGTATAGTGTATAGTGAATAAGTGTAGATAGTGTGTTAGTGTGTATAGTGTTTAGTATATAAGTGTATAATTGTGTAAATTGTATGAGTGTATATTGTATAAGTGTATAAGTGTGTATAGTGTATAGTGTATAAGTGTAGAGGTGTATAAGTGTATAAGTGTGTATGGTGTATAAGTGTGTATTGTGTTTATGTGTGTATAGTGTGTGAGTGTGTATAGTGTATAATTTATAAGTGTGGATAGTGTGTTAGTGTGTATAGTGTATAATGTATAATTGAATAAGTGTGTATAGTGTATGAGTGTATAGTGTCTAAGTGTATAAGAGTTTATAGTGTATAGTGTATAAGTGTATATGTGTATAAATTTATAAGTGTTTATAGTGTATAAGTGTGTATAGTGTATAAGTGTGTATAGTGTATAAGTGTGTATATTGTCTAATTGTATAAATGTGTATACTGTATGAGTGTATAGTATATAAGTATAAAAGTGTGTATAGTGTTTACTGTAAAAGTGTAGGGGTGTATAAGTGTATAAGTGTGTATAATGTATAAGTGTATATAGTGTATAAGTGTATGAGTGTGTATAGTGCATAAGTGTGTATAGTGTATAAGTGTATACGTGTAAAAGTGTATAAGTTTATAAGTGTTTAGAGTGTATAGTGTATAATTGTATAAGTGTGTATAGTGAATAAGTGTATATAGTTTATGGTGTATAAGTGTATAAGTGTATAGTGTGTATAGTGTCTATAGTGTATAGTGTATAAGTGTATAAGTGTATAAGAGTAAAGTGTATAAGTGTTTATAGTGTATAAATGTGTATAGTGTATAGTTTATAAGTGTGTAAGTGTATAAGTGTGTATAGTGAATTAGTTTTTATAGTGTAGAGTGTATAAGTGTGTATGGTGTATAGTGTAAAAGTGTGTATAGTGAATAGGGTATAATTATGTTTAAGTGTACAAGTGTATATGGTGTATAAGTGTGTATAGTGTAGAGTGTATAAGTGTATAAGTGTGTATAGTGTATAGTGTATAAGTGTGTATACTGTAAAGTGTATAAGTGTGTATAGTGTATACTGTATAAGTATATAAGTGTGTATAGTGTATATTGTGTAGTGTATAGGTATATAAGTGTGTATAGTGTATGAGTGTATAAGTGTATAAGTGTATAAGAGTGTATAGTGTATAGTGTAAAAGTGTGTATAGTGCATAAATGTGTATAGTATATAGTGTATAATTGTGTATAGTGTATAGTGTATAAGTGTGTATAGTGCATAAGCGTGTATAGTGTATAAGTGTGTATATTGTATAAGTGTGCATAGTGTAAAGTGTATAAGTGTGTATAGTTTATATTGTATAAGTGTATAGTGCATAAGTGTGTATAGTGTATAAGTGCGTATAGTGTATAAGTGTGTATAATGTATAGTGTATAAGTGTGTAGAGTTTATAATGTATAAATGTGTATAGTGTATAGTGTATAAGTGTGTATAGTGTATAAAGCATAAGTGTATAAGTGTAAAAGTGTATAAGAGTGTATGGTGTATAAGTGTTTATAATGTATAGTGTATAAGTGTGTATAGTGTATAGTGTATAAGTGCATAAGTTTGTATAGTGTATAAGTGTATAAGTGTGTATCGTGTATAAGTGTGTATAGTGTATAATGTATAAGTGTGGATAGTGTGTTAGTGTGTATAGTGTATAGTGTATAAGTGTGTATACTGTATAGTGTATGAGTGTATAAGTGTGTAAGATGTATGAGTGTGTATAGTGTATAGTGTATAAGTGTGTATAATGTATACTGCATAAGTATAAAAGTGTGTATAGTGTATAGTGTGTAGTGTATAGTGTGTAGTGTATAGGTGTATAAGTGTATAAGTGTATAAGTGTATAATGTATAAGTATGGATAGTGTGTTAGTGTGTATAGTGTAGAGTGTATAAGTGTATAAATGTGTATAGTGTATGAGTTCATAGTATATAAGTATATAAGAGTGTATAGTGTATACTGTATAAGTGTATAGTTGTATAAATGTATAAGTGTGTATAGTGTATAAGTGAGTATTGTGTAAAAGTGTGTATAGTGTATAAGTGTGTATTGTGTAAAAGTGTGTATAGTGTATAAGTGTGTATAGTGTATAGTGTATAGTGTATAAATGTATAAGTGTATAGTGTCTATAGTGTATCGTGTATAGTGTATAAGTGTATAAGTGTATAAGTGTGTATAGTGTATAAGTGTGTATAGTCTATAGTGTATAAGTGTATAAGTTTATAAGTGTATAAGTTTATGAGTGTGTATAGTTTATAAGTGTGTATAGTGTATAGTGTAAAGTGTATAAGTGTATAAGTGTGTATAGTGTATAGTGTATAAGTATGTATAGTGTATATTGTATAAGTGTATAAGTGTGTATTGTGTATAGTGTATAAGGGTATAAGTGTATATATGTGTATAGGGTATAGTGTACAAGTGTGTATAGTGTATATTGTATAAGTGTATAAGTGTAAAAGTGTATAAGTTTTTATAGTATATAGTGTATAAATTTTTATAGTATCTAGTGTATAAGTGTGTATAGTGTATAGTGAATAAGTGTGTATAGTGCATAAGTGTTTATAGTGTTTATGTGTGTATAGTGTATAAGCGTGTATAGTGTAAAGTGTATAAGTGTGTATATTGTATATTGTATAGGTGTATAAGTGTATAAGTGTGTATAGTGTATAAGTTCGTATAGTATACAGTTTATAAGTTTGTATAGTGTATAGTGTATAGGTGTATAATTGTGTATAGTGCATAAGTGTGTAGAGTGTATAAATGTGTATAGTGTTTAAGTGAGTATAGTGTATAGTGTATAAGTGTGTATAGTTTATAGTATATAAGTGTGTATAGTGTATAGTGTATAGTGTATAGTGAATAAGTGTTTCTGTGTAAAAGTGTATAAGTGTGTAAAGTGTATAAGTGTTTATAGTGTATAGTGTAAGGGTGTTTATAGTGTAAAGTTTATAAGTGTATAAGTGTGTATATTGTAATAGTTTGTATAGTGTATATGTGTATAAGTGTATAAGTGTATAATTGTATAAGTGTATAAGTGTGTATAGTGGATAATGTATAAGTGTGGATAGTGTGTTAGTGTGTATAGTGTATAGTATATAAGTGTATAATTGTGTAAATTGTATGAGTGTATATTGTATAAGTGTATAAGTGTGTATAATGTATAGTGTATAAGTGTAGAGGTGTATAAGTGTATAAGTGTGTATGGTGTATAAGTGTGTATTGTGTATAAGTGTGTATAGTGTATAAGTGTGTATAGTGTATAATTTATAAATGTGGATAGTGTGTTAGTGTATATAGTGTATAGTGTATAAGTGTAGAGGTGTATAAGTGTATAAGTGTGTATGGTGTATAAGTGTGAATTGTGTATAAGTGTGTATAGTGTATAAGTGTGTATAATGTATAATTTATAAGTGTGGATAGTGTGTTAGTGTGTATAGTGTATAGTGTATAATTGTATAAGTGTGTATAGTGTACGAGTGTATAGTGTCTGAGTGTATAGCAGTTTATTGTGTATAGTGTATAAGTGTATATGTGTATAAATGTATAAGTGTTTATAGTGTATAAGTGTGTATATTGTATAAGTGTGTATAGTGTATAAGTGTGTATAGTGTCTAATTTTATAAATGTGTTTAGTGTATGAGTGTATAGTATATAAGTATATAAGTGTGTATAGTGTTTACTGTATAAGTGTATAGGTGTATAAGTGTATAAGTGTGTATCGTGTATAATTGTGTATAGTTTATAAGTGTGTATAGTGTATAGTGTATAAGTGTATAAGTGTGTATAGTGTACCAGTGTGTATAGTGTATAAGTGTATATAGTGTATAAGTATATGAGTGTGTATAGTGCATAAGTGTGTATAGTGTATAAGTGTATAAGTGTAAAAGTGTATAAGTTTATAAGTGTGTAGAGTGTATAGTGTATAATTGTATAATTGTGTATAGTGAATAAGTGTGTATAGTTTATAGTGTATAAGTGTATAAGTGTATAGTGTGTATAGTGTGTATAGTGTATAGTTTATAAGTGTATAAGTGTGTATAGTGTATAAGAGTAAAGTGTATAAGTGTTTATAGTGTATAAGTGTGTATAGTGTATAGTTTATAAGTGTGTAAGTGTATAAGTGTGTATAGTGAATTAGTTTGTATAGTGTAGAGTGTATGAGTGTGTATGGTGTATAGTGTAAAAGTGTGTATAGTGAATAGAGTATAATTATGTTTAAGTGTACA